>NC_062281.1:23952355-24255385 GCF_902655055.1 Lutra lutra
TAAGAGAGAATGTTCAACCACAGTCATTCCCTGAAAAGAGAAGAGTAAAACTAAACTTCCTGGTTATTCTGAAGCCTATCAAATCCTGCCACCTTGAGAAGGAAGGCGGGGAATCTAGACAACTCTCAGTGTAGCTTAATGAGAAGTGTTTTCATGCGCAACCTTAGAGTTAACCAAGTAAGAATTTTTATAGAGGTATTTCTAATAGTGCTCTAAATTTAAGACAAAAATACCATACCAAAAAGCAACTTAGTAAAAGTGAGTTATATGCCATGTACTTAGTTCTCTAATACTCTGGCAATCATTCAAGAATAGCTTTTAGAAGATATTTATGAATTTCTTTTTAAAAACTTCATGGATTGTTCTAAAATATTTCTCCCAGCTAAGCCATTGCCAAGTGTTGGGCTGTAGGGACTTTAGAATTATACTCCCTGACAAGGATATGCAAAGTACTATTTGGTGTGTTATTTGGGTTTTAAAACCCTAAGCCAAACTGTGGGTGAAGTCGATAACCTCTGAGAATATTGTAAAGCTTAACTAGGACAATAGTTGGGTGTAAGGAAACTCCTTTTCTATCCAGAAATAAGCAAAAGGAATAACTTCAGGTAAAACCAATAAATCACTGAGAAAATACTCATATATGTGTGGTTTTTTGTTTTTTTGTTTTTTTGTTTTTAAGATTTATCTAGTTATTTTAGAGAAAGAGAGACTACACATACATGCGCTTGCCCGAGTGGAGAGAGGGACAGAATCTTCAAACAGATTCCCATCTGGGGCTTTATCCCACAACCCATGAGATCATGACCTGAGCCGAAACCAAGACTCAGTTGCTCAACTGACTGAGCCACCCAGGTACCCCTAACACAAAATCTATATCATACTACACGAAGAGAACTATAGTCCAAGAACTTTAGAAGATGGTATGTCCAGTCACTCTCCTGGGTCCTTAAAATATGTTACTAAAGCACCCATGGAACCCTTAGATTTGAATGATAAAACTTCTTCGTATACTTTTGACACTGAGGTAATTATATGAAGTGACTCACTCACTGGATTTATTAGTAACAAAAAAGTTACAAGGTGTAAAATATTATTAAAATGACTTTTATTTTAAAATAGTGATGCATAATCTCTATTTAGGGCAAATGTTATTCAACGGGGCCGGTTTTCTGTTAAGGCCAAGCCAGGTCATGATAATAAAACTGTATCGTATACTTAAAAGAAAAAGTTCACACTTTATTGATATAGAAAATCCTGATTATGAAAAATCATTCAAGAATACAAGATTAGAACACTAGAAAGAACCCATGCAAGTACAGGATCTAGAAGCTTGGGTTTTATTAGGTTCCTGGAAAATCTGCTTCTCATGGAGAGCCTCTTTCACTAAAAGAAAGATGGAGAGGAGAAGGGAGTTGAGGGAAATTGGAAGGGAAGGTGAACCATGAGAGACTGCGGGGTGGGAGGTTGGGGGAGCCAGGTGGTGGGTTTTAAGGAGGGCACATATTGCATGGAGCACTGGGTGTGGTGCAAAAACAATGAATTCTGTTACGCTGAAAAGAAACTTAAAAAAAAAAGAAAGAATGTAGGATGAGATTTTTGGTCCAGTGATAAAATAAATTTTAGATATGTCAAGTTCTGGTGAGTCATCAAAATGAAAATGTCCAGTAACTAATTGGATATATAAATCTTATCTTTAAAAGAGAAGTCTGAGTTGGAAATAGATAATTTAGGAGTTTAGCATTTAGATTTAATCTATGGCAATGACTTAGAGGGAAATCTGAACCTAGTTATTAAATATGGAAGATAATTTTTCTCTGTGAGAGAGTAACAGGCCTTCCTTTTCAACCACTCGTTAGCACTAAAGTGATACCACAAACATGAGTAATTTATTAAAAGTAGTTTGAAGATCATTATATAAGTAACCTCAACTCTTGATACAATGTTGGGCAAAATTTGAGGTGACGTTCTCAAACTTTGGTTTCATCATCTAGAGTCATGAAGTAGAAGAAATCAAAAGAGAGAAAAGCATTTCTGAGAATGAGTGATTAGTGCAATAAAATTTATAGGTTAAAGGGACACTTAGCTACATGAAGATTTAGTTAACAAGTTTAAGCAATGAAATGATGTATCATGGCATGTCTCTTATATTCTCCATACTTTGGAAAGGCTGATAAACCTCAGATTACTCTCATTGGGGAATCTGGAAAGTCAGAGTGGAGCCAGAAAAACAACATGAAGTTAGCAGAATTTGGTTTTTATGTCCCCTTTCACCAGCCCTTGCAGCCTTCCCTATCAGCACCTCCCTCACTCAGGTTCTCAGTGGTCTAATTGCCAGTCTGCATATCTAGTTCCCAACCCCCCTCAAAAAAACCCTCAAAATCTGATAACTTCATGCATGTCCTTAGAGTCATTCATGCCTTAACTTATTGAACAATTAATTACTTATTGACTGTCTTCACTCTCTGTGCTGGGGATTGTCCTGTGTCTCACAATATGGCAGTCAACAGATGGATGAATAACTAAGTGTAGATAGATCGATCAGGATAGAAAGATTGATAGATACATAGATAAAGAAAGTGAGAGAGAGAAAGAGAGAGAGAAAATCAGACAAGATACATGATATATTAAATAAGGATTTAAAAAGGCTGAGAGATGGAAAGGATACTATATTAGAATTTTCATGGATAGGGATATTTGTACCTACAGAATGACTGGAATAACATGAAGGAACCACTAGTGCAAAGAACAGCAGAAAAAACTATTTACACAGAGTAAAAAGCAAGTGTAAGGCAGATTGTATTTCCCAAAGATGGCCAAGACAATATATCCCATCCAATATGCTCTACTTGGAATATGCCCTTGCCACTCCTTCCTTGAATATGAGCAGAACTTTGTGACCATCTCAAACAATGGAGTTTGGTGGAAGTGATGCTAAGTGTCTTTTGAGACTAGGTCATAAAATTGCTATGTAATTCCCTTCTGTTCTCTTGGGATGTTTGCTTTTATGACCCAGTTTCCACACTGAGGCAGCCCAGGTCACATGGAGAAAAAAAGGAGGTGTTCTGGCCAGTAGCCCCAGATGAATCCCCAGTCAATAGCCAAGCTCAACCACCGCACACCAGTGCATAGAGATGCCTCCAGATGATAGCAGAGTCATCCCAGGCTTCGAGTCTTTTCAGTGAGGGCCCAGTTATCATTGAGCATAAACAAACTGTCCCTACTGTGTCCTCTATAAATCTGTGATCTCCAGAGTCCATGAGCATAGTAGAATGGTGGTTTTGTGCCACCAACTTTGGAGATGGTTTGCAATGCAGCAGTCATAACCAGCACTGAGTGCTAAAGCCCTTAGGTGGGAATGAGCACTGGATATTCAATAAACACAAGATGGCTACTGTGACTAACACAGAGAAGCCTTGGACTAAGTGATGAGGCTGGAAAGCCTGGTCAGACAGGTCACATAGGGCCCTCTAAGCCATAAGAAGGAGTTTAAATCTGTTTTCTGAGTATGATGGCTCCCTATTCCTATGAGACAAAGACCTAAAAGTCTGGTGGAGAAAGCACTTTGACCTGGAGCAAGATCATACAGGTTCAAAGTGACACTTTCATCATTTATGATATGTGTTTTCTTAGAAGATCCATTAAACTTTTGAACCCTCAGCTTCATCAGTAAAGTAGGAATAGAAAATAACACCTACTACTTCACAGGGTTGTTGTAAGGCTCAAATGATCAAGTGTATGTAAAATCACTCAGGAAAGCTTTTGCTTGCCAGGCATGCCAGGCTTCGAAAAGTTTGGAAAAATAGGATATCCAAAGTGAAATTTTTAGACAGAAAAATTAAGCGAATCAAATTTTCTTCTCAGTGGACTTTCCATTAACTGATTCTACCATGCTGGTTATGTGGGCTTATCAGTCAACTTGAAACATATATATCCCATATTTAACTTTGATGATTGAATAAATTTGGTGACCTATCTGGTAGATAAATGGAAAATCACACTTGCATATTTTATTAGGAAAGGGAGTGATGATTATTCGTATATAGAGAGGGAAGATAAAAACTAGTAAGCATTTTGAATATTTTCCTTTGTAAGTCACCACACCTCTCTCTTGTGCAAGTAATATGGAAGCCAGCAAACACTTCCGTACTAGCTAGAGTTTGGTCCCCAAGCCCCCTTGTAGAAATTCAGTGATCTTGGTTGGATTATTAGAATTCCTTTTGTTTTGGCTAGATAGGCTGAGACAGATAGAGTCAAAGCCAGCTAAACAGCACTCTTTCCCCAAAGCCAATACCCAGGAAGGAGATCTAACCTGTAGTCAGATTTCTCCTGCAGGAAACAGCACTGAGCCCAAACCACCTTTCCAGCTTCAGAAGCAAACATATTCAGAGAGAAAGAGTAATGCTGCAGACTGACCCATAGGTGAGCAGCTTAGGGTCCCCCACCACTCTTTCTAGGCGTGGGAATAACAAACCTGTTAACAACAATGACAGCTGCAGTTATAATAACATTCTTTTAAGGCTAACTGTTTTACATGCATCAACACATTCAGTATTCACAGTAATTCACAGATATTCAAGTAATCACTGATAACATTATCTTTACCCTTTTACAGGTGAGGAAAATGAGGCTCAAATTGGTTAAGTATTATCCAAGTCCATTCATCAAGGAGATATTGGAACTGAGATTTGAACTCCAGTTCATTCTGACACTGAAGACAAGGTCTTAATATGTACTTTGTTCTAATCCAAATGTACTTTGTTCTAATCCAAAGGAATACCACACTCTGTATATTTCAACTTTAGACACTGCAAAAGCTCCCTCCCTTTGGCATTGTTGGTCAATCTGTATAGTCATTCCTCTTCCTTGGGCTTGGGGTAAAATATCTGGAACTTGACCTCTCCCTGTTGAGGATAGTGGTTGTAGAGAAGGTGGACAATGAGGAGGAAAGTGTACCAATGGTATTAAAGGACTGATAAGTTAAAGTTATCAAATTTATCCCATGAAACTATTTCAGTTTCATCATCATTGGTAGAGTTGACACATTCTTTGAAATTCCAAAATCATAATCTACTTTTAGGGAAAAAAATAAGTTCTATCAACCTCATTTTAACTCCATATTTATTGAAGCCAGAAAGAGTACAAGCAGTTGTCTATGTGAGATGATTTCATACCTTACTTTAAAATATCTTCCCTTACTTGGGGCCTAAGTGCTTGAAGTCCTGTCATTAGCTGCTCATTCCTTGGGTCTGAGCATTGTCCATATAATGTCAGACATTCAGATGATGGAAATTTTTATTTTTCTTCTGGAAGTCTGACTTTGAAGACACAGGCTTCATGAGTCATCTAATTCATTATTTGTGATAATAATGGACATTCTAACTAGTGCATGTTCCAACACAGAACTGGGTGCAGAGATCAGATAAAAGGCAAGCAGACAGACCGGCACAAAAGAGCTTTCAAAACCCATTTAATGATCAGTTTTTAAATATTTTACAGCTTCAGGTAATGCCAAGTTGGGCAGAAAAGAAGTCTGAAGACATTGTAGTGGAGATCTCTGTCCTTTTAGCTATAAAGTTCCATGAGTGAGCTCTTCTTTCTTCCTCCCTACCTCCCTCTCGCCCTTCTTCCTTCCCTCCCTCCCTTCATTCCTTTCTCCCTTCCTTCCTTCCCTTCTTCCTTCCTTTCTTCTACTGAGCAATTCTTCCGTGAGGCACTCTCTCCCCTTGGCATTCCTGACATGATACACTCCTGATTTTTCCCCTACCTCCCTGGATGCTCCTTTTCACTTTCATTTGTCAACTCCTTCTTCTCTGTTTGGTGTTGCATGGGGCTCAGCCTTGGGTCCTCTTAATTCTCACTCTCATGGGCTTCCTAGGTTGTGTCTTCAACTCTCATGTCCTTGAATACCATCCCTAAGAGTGCAACTCCCATATTCCCATTTCCAGGCTTCACTTCTCTTTGAAACTTGAGACCCGTATAAATGGCAGCCTACTTGAAGTATCTACTTGCATATTTCTAATGAAACATGTTAAAAACCCAACTCCTTGGCCTTCAACATTCCTTTTCTCCAAAAGCTCTTTCTCTGACATTAACCCTCTCAGTAAATGATACCTCTATTCCCCCAAGATGTTACATGCCTGAGGTCTGCTCTACAGCTTCCCTTTCCTAACCCCCTACAAATAATCATCACTACCTGTTGTTTCTACGCATGGGATATAATTCATCTGCTTAAATCCATTTCCACTGCCTGTCTCCTAGTCCTAACACATCATATTTTTCACTGATTACCAATTCCTTACTGGTCTGCCCAATTCAGCGACTGGCTTTCCATAATTAGTTCCTTAACATTAACAACCCTTTCCATTGAATTTAGAATGAAATGGAAAGCCTGTAAGGTAACACTGGTCTTCCAGAAGTCTTATCAGCAAAGTTTCCTTACTACTAAGAAGGAGACAAAGAAAAAAAAAATTGGTTTGGTTTGGTTTTGTCCTATGGCCATTTTTTTTTTTTTTTTTTTTTTTTTTTGGTACTCTGAGCATATTTGAGTCTGGATGTGACCCCTGGACCTGGGGCAGCTATCTAGCAAATGTGAAGGAAACAGGCATGAAAGCAAAGCTGAATCACTAAATCTCCAGACTGGAAAGAAACTGGATTCACAAAAATAGCAATCAGCCCTGAGGAAGCTTCTACCCTGACACTCATTCTATCCCTAGAATTCTGTTTCTGGGAGGTGTTAAATATCCTCAATGTTTAAACTGGGCCAAGTGAGGTGTTCTGCTACCATAGATGAAAGCATCCTAACTGATAGATGGAGGATAGAACAAGACATCAGTTTAAACCCAGTGTAATGAGTCTAAATGCAAGACCACAGGAGAAAGGAGAGATGAGTTACATATTTAGGGGTTGAAATCAATGGGACTGAGGTATAGAGAAAGGAATTTCCACAGGGGAGAACATGAACACAAATAAGTATGAGGGGAAACGTGATGACCACACAGTTGTGCCAACAAAATACTATAGGAACTCACAAGATTTCATTTCTCAAAAACATGTATTAGGAAATGGTTGATGAAATAGACATATATGGGATAGAATTTTACATAAAATAGAATTTGACAGGCACCAAGGTGAAGAAATGACTCCAAGCATTAAAAAAAAAAAAAAAAAAAAAATTGAAGGACCCATTCCAGACTGGGGAGAGTGAAGAAGAAAGGTAACAGATTTATAGGAAAAAAAAAAAAATAGAGAAGTACCCTGAAGTTTCAGTTTAGAAGTCCAGGGCAGTATCCACTGTGTGACAAAGTCCCAAAGTTTGAGTTTAATGTGATGGGTGATTATATCCACTGAGGGTTCATTATATTTGCTGCTAGAAAAAAAGTGTTTCCAGTACCTTTCCAAGAAAGATTCTCTTGTAAAGGTGCTACTTCTGCACTTCATTCTGAATTTGATGGTCTGCTAAAGCAGAATTAATTAAGAATAAATTAATTTATTAAATTAGTAATTTTAATAGATCCTCATTATTTCCTTGGTAAAAGAGATAAATACTTATTTAAAGTAAAATTTTAATGATTTCGAAGTTCAAGATGACAATAGATACTATTAATTTTCCCTTACTACTTGATATTAATTTTCTGAAATGTTATGAACCAAAAATTTAAGATCTTACTTTTTTAAAAAAATTAGATTAATAAGGTGAAGACCATGAAAAAAATATGTGAAGCCTTTCTAAATCATTAATTACAATTAAATAATAAAAATAGCATATAAATAGATCAATGAAAATTTGCACTTATGAGGTTAAAAACAATGAGTTTGGTGCACAATGAACCATATAAGTTATTGCTACTTGATCATTTGTCACCTACAAATGGGACATTTCATATAGTTTAACCTAATATCCCATTGATCAGTCCATGTTTTTCAACAGACCTATTGCTGTTTTAAAATATATTGGTGAATTTTTTTCTAGCTTGTAGTAAATAACTTTCATTTAAGAGACCTAGTACTAGTGATTAAGAGCATGAACTCAGAAGCTAGATCACCTGGATAAAACCCTGGTTCCACTCCCCGCCCATACTGGATTTGAACAGATCACTTGACTTCTCTGTGTCTTAATTGCCTATTCTGTAAAATGGATATAAAAATAGTATCTACGTCACAAGATTATTTGTGAGGAATAACTATGTAATCTCCCCTAAAATGCATAGAGCAATGCCTGGCACATAGTAAGTCCTCAGCAACTATGAGATGTTGTTGTTTTTATTACTATTATTATTTTCTTATATTCTATCCAGATATTCAACACTTAAACTTAAGGAATCAGTTGCTAGGTCCTACTAACTGTGTCCTGTTCTCAGATATTCTTCTCAGGATAATAAGATAAAAACAACATCATTCGTTTATATTCATTCTATTTAATGTTACAGAATTGGGATTTTCCCATCTCTTTCTTCAAAGGAAAGTGTTAAGTACCGTCATTCCACCGATGGTGACTGAAAGCCAAAACTCATACCGCGTCCATCTTAAACCGCCTCAGTTATTGTCCGCTTTCAACACTAGACAATGCCTGTCACAGCCAAGTTCATTTTATCAATCACTTGTTTCCCTTTATGATACACTGAAAAAAGAGAAATATTTCTCTTCTGCTTCTGGGCTCCTTTCCTTTTCGATTCAACTTTTCAAATCCTACTTTTTCCAGTGAGCCTGACTGAGAAGTCACTTGCAAATCACATACAATGGTGCTGCATATTTTATATTTGCAGTAAAGTTTTACAACGGTAGATGAGCATATGCTAACATTTCCTATGAGGGAAACTGAAGTTTGCATTTGGGAAAGGATTATATATTTTTTTTTATCAAGTGTCTTTTTTAAGGCTTAAATAATAGACCCCCTCAGAAGTTCATAATAGTTATGGGATCTAATGCACTTAATTAAGGCTTTAAATAGATGAACTTTGTTCTATGAAGGACTTCAACTGATGAAATGAGATGCACCCACATTAGGGAGGGCAATCTGTTTTACTCAAAGGTCACCTATTTAAATGTAAATCTCATCCAAAAGCACTCTCAGAAAACATTCAGAATAATGTTTGACCAAATAGTTGGGCATCATGCCCCCCCACAAGTTGATCCATAACATTAATCATCATATTCACCCAGAAATATAATCTTATGTGTTGAAGGCCACCTGATCAGTTCCCCTCGAGAGTGACTTTTGCCATGGTTAATTCGCTCTTTCCACGGTTTTGAACCTACCTTGCCTGACGAGAAACCTATATTTATAGGCACAGTCAACATGGGTTCAGTTCTTTGATTTAGGTTCACATTAAACAAGTTCACAGATTGTGTAAATATACTTATGTTTGTGTACACAAAATTCCAACATGTTCCTTGACAATGAAAAAAAAATATGAAGCCAAGGAAAATGAGCGAGTCTACAAATATTTATTGAAGGCTGCTATGTTCCTGACACTACATGGATGCTGAGGAATAGAATAATGAACATGGCAAGCTTGACTCCTGCCACGGGGAGCTTGTAGAATGACTAGGTGTGCTTGAATGCAGCAGTCTACTATATTAGTCCTTTATTTGTTGTGTTAGTTTTCTATGAATACGCAACAAATTACCACAAACTTAATGGCTCAAAAACAATGCCCATTTACTAGGTCTTATTTTTGTGGGTTAGAAATATGGTATGAGTCCAGAGCTGGACACTCTGCTCAGAGCATCAGGAGACTGAAATCAGATGTCAGTCAAGCTGAGCTCTTTTCTGTAGGCTCTGGGTGAAATTTTACTTCTGAACTCATTCTTGTTGGCAGAATCTAGTTTCTTCAGCTTATAGGACTGGGGTTCTTGGCTTCTCGTTACTGTCAGACAGGAAACCCTCACATCTCCTAGAGAACCCCCTCCAGGATCAGTTGTATCTTGAAAGTATAGCATATTCTCAGTCTCTCTCTCTCTCTCTCTCTCCCTCTCCTGCTCTCTTTCTCTTTCATTCTGTTGCCACTGAGAGTAATTCTTGCAGTATAGCAGGATTTCTCAACTTCTCACTGTTGACATTTTGGACCAGATCAATTTTTGTTATGGGAGCTGGCCTCTGCATTGTGGGATATTTAGCAGAATTTCTGACTTCTTCCTACCAGAAGCCATAATAGTCCCCTTGCTGCAGTTGAGACAACCAAAACTATCTCCAACCAGTGTCGCATGTCTCTTGGGAGACAGACAGCACCCACTGGGAACCACTGCTTCAGGGCAAGCCAATGTTCAGATGACTGCTGAACTAAGAGAGTTACATGAACCTTAGCTAAGGCAGCCATAATTTTTCTCACTCTATACTATGGAGATAGCCTCAGCAGGGAAACTGTAATCCTCATGTCCTCTTAACCAACAGAGTTTTCTTCCCCAGACAGCAGTCGGTGATGCTTCTTGCCTTTTCTGATCATGGTGTCAGTCTCCCAAGCTATCCCATCATATTTCTGTGTATTAAATTAAACAATGTCCTTCCTCTCTGGGATTGTGTTATGATCACCTTGATGGAAGTTTTAAGTGTTTCCTGCCTCTTTAATTGCACACTAGCGCCCCCCCCCCCCAACTTGCTTTCTTTTGTTTTGCTTCTACTGAATACAATCAGTCCTCATACACGAAATTTAGTTTAATTCAACAGGCTGGGCACCTGGGTGGCTCAGTGGGTTAAGGCCTCTGCCTTCATCTCAGGTCGTGATCCCGGGGTCCTGGGATTGAGCCCTGCATCGTCAGGCTCTCTGCTCAGTGGGTAGCCTGCTTCCTCAAATAAATAAATAAAATCTTTTAAAAAAATTCAACAGGCAAACATTTTCAACATCTTATAATATCAGGACAGGGCAGGTTTCTCGCATCTCATGTTTATCATGCATTTCTTTTTCTATGTTTTTTAAAACTTCTTTTCCCTATAATTTACATGTATTTAAATGTATTTATATTTTCTCTCCATAAGACAACAGGCTGTTTTATATCATCCTGAATGTATGTAGATCTCCCTAGTGCCTGGTTTGTAGTAGTGGTTGTCAGTGAATGTTTACTGAATGAAAGAAATATGTGCGTGTTTGTGTGTATAAATGCTCACCTATACCTACGTACATGGATGTACAGACAGCATTCTAAAGAGATTCTAACACTTTTTTAACACGGAATAGTCTGGCATCCCCTTCAAACCAAGTAAGATGCCTAAAAGTACACACTTTATATGTATTACTGTTGTTTCTGTTCTATGGGGGGAAAAGGGCATCTGATTGAGGCTTTTATGGTTAATAGCATGGATGAGGAATGCTGTACTGACTTCAATGTTTGAATTCACAGCAATGGATTTGTTTTGAAAACTCGGTTAAATCAGGGAGGCAAGCAATGTCCATCTTAGTATTTCTCTCCAAGACGTAGCAGGGCTTTGTCTTTTTTAACTTTCCTGATGAAGATAAAATTTAAAAGCACATATTTTTTTTTTATTTATTTGTTTGTCAGAGAGCAAGAGAGAGAGCACAAGCAGGGGAAGCAGCAGGCAGAGGGAGAAGCAGGCTCCCCGCTGAGCAAAGAGCCCAGCACAGGACTTGATCCCAGGACCCTGGGACCATGACCTGAGCCAAAGGTGGATGCTTAACCACATGAGCCACCCAGGCGTCCCTTTAAGTACGTATTTTTACCAAGTGACATGAATGGCTTGAATATCTTACTTGGAGCAGTTAAGTATACCGGTGACTGTAGTTGAATTGTAACAAACTCAGTTATTGTGATTAATAAGTACGCTACAGGATGCATTTTAAACCACAGCATAAAACCTGTAGAACTTGAAATAAAAGCTCTCATCATTTCCTCGCTACTATCTCAAAAGTCAATCTTTTATCCAAAAGGTAGAACATGTGGCACTGGTTGTGACCGTAAGACAGGTTACAAATCCTCTCCATGCCTCAGGGAGCTCATCTATCAATGCTTGTAAGACCTACCGAACAAGACTGTTGTGTCTATCCATAGGAAGTGATGAACAGGTCATAGCTTTTGCCACTTAAATAATGAGATGGTGCTCATCACAATGAGTGCCCTCTTTAATGCCCATCACCCATTTAGCCCATCCCCTGCCCACTTCCACTCCACCAGCCTTCAGTTTGTTCTCTATAGTTAAGAGTCTCTTATGGTTTGCCTCCCTCTTTTTCTGCCCTTCCCCTGTGTTCATCTGTTTTGTTTCTTAAATGCCACATATAAGTGAAATCATAGGGTATATGTCTTTGACTGACTTGTTTTACCTAGCACAGGACACTCCAGCTCTCTCCACATCACTGTAGATGGCAAGATTTCATTCTTTCTGATGGCTGAGTAATAGTTGATGAGCACTGGGTTTCTATGTAAGTGATGAATCACTCGATTCTACTCCTGAAACCAAAATTACACTATATGTTAACTAACTAGAATCTAAATAAAAACTTGAAACAAATAGACAAAAGAAGACACAAACTACCAAAGCTCCTTCAAAAAAGAAAATTTTGAGACAATGCTATCTTATTAGATAGACTATAAGAGACACCCTGGTATCTGAAATGTTAAAATATGAAAAAAGTAAAGTTTTATAATCAAGGATCTAGAAAGGATATCATTCATACAGTCATGCATTCGTTTTTCACTCAGCAAACTATTCTGAGCACGTACTGCAAATGATCATGATAAGTTAGGTTTATTTTATTTTAGATTATACAATTATTTACAACATTGAGCAAAATACTACAGTACTAGTTTTAATGAACCATTTCTTTAAGATTTCACTTATTTTCCCTTTATGTTAAAAAGTATCCTCCCCGGGCTTTGGCATAGATGTTCGGGACAGAAAGAGGGCAAAGAGCTGACCCTGTGTTGAAGGCATTCACAATCTAGGAGAAAGATAGGCAAGAAAACAAATAGTTATGATACAATGGACTTGACTCACCATTGTGAGAGCACCGAGAAGGGAGCCGCTTCCGTGCCTGCCCCAGTGTATGTGACCAAAACTATAAGGTGATTCCCCCATTTTCGCAATAAGAAGATAAAAAGAAAACATGGGGAAAAAAAAGAATAATGTGTTTTGACCTACTTGAATTAATATAATTTGAGGATGATGATGAACTGGTTACTGGCTAGTTCTAATATTTATTTGTTGACCAGATTACAAAAGCTATTTAAAATATTAATTGAGGAGTGCTGCTCTTACACCATTCAAATATCCTATGAAGCAATTTCTTTTCCTAAATGTTCCTAGAACTTGGACATCAGTGTCTTTGTCACTAGAGTTGCTCATTGATGTATCATACTGTTTTGTGGATCATGTCATCTTCATTCTGCCTAAATCATTAGACATACAACACTTGTTTAATCTAGGTATCACCACTGAAAATTTTATCCAGCCTCATGTGCCTATTTAAACACTGAAATCATCTTTTAAAAATTTACCCTTTTCAAGTATATTTGTGATTTCCATAATATAACCACTCCCTATATTACATTTCTAAGAGGTACATAAAAGAGTTAAATGCCAGTGGCCTACACAAAATAGAAATATAATGAAATAGGTATAAAGAAACCTAGCCCTATGCAAAATGAATTTATTATCCACATTTGCTATCCACACCCTTCACTTTTGTCTTTATATCCATTTCCCTGTGTATAGTACACTCATTTTATGCCATACTATTTATTTAGTACCCTTATACCCTCCCTTCATCTTCCTGTATCAAAAACTTCTCTTGGAGAAAGACAGGAAACCTGTTCTGGACATCTGTGGAACCTAACAGCAGCCATGAATTAGGCCCTGTGATCACTATTTTACAGACCACAAAACTGTACCTTACAGAGATTAGATAAGTTGTAGGGCTGGAATTTTCAAAGCAAGTTTATGGGAAAACACATCCTTGCTCTTAAACATGACATTATATGTGGGTCTAGATCTTTGCTGGGTTTAATGTGCAATATCAAGGAATTTACAATCCAATTGAGGAGGAAAGACTAGCAGATGGGGAACAAAGAGGGAAGAAGTCAAGGATGCATGTAATTTAGTAGTAAGATCATTTTGAGAATAAGGAGATCTTTGAGAGACTGAAGAGTCATGAAAGAAGGACCTTGAAAAATTACTAGAATGTAGATAGCCAATGATGGCAAATCTGGTACTGGGAAATGCAGGCACATGGAAGTAGAATGTTTAAGATCATAAAGACTAAAACAAGGAGAGGTTCCAGCTAATAGGAAATAAGACTGGATATGGCTAAAGAGCTTCTATATGAAAGACTCGGTGTCAGACAGAGATTATACCAGATGTGCTCGTCCTTGTTGGTTATGGTGTGCTGTAGGTTTTGATATGATGAAAAAAGATACATATCAGAAAATTCATCTGGAAGCCATATACAGGATGGACTGACTTGGTGACACGATAGAAGAGAAGCCAACGAACAGGCTGTTATTGTAATCCAGGTGTGGAATGATGATGGCTTGGACGTTTTTCCCTCTAATGTAAAACTCACGGCAAAAGCCACGTCTGTGAAGCCTTTCAGAAAAATAATATAAAAACATAGCCTTGCCAACTTGGAGACTACCAGTTTAACTGGACAGAGACCATAGACCGGTGAGTCACCAGAAACATTTTAAACAATGCATTCAAACAGTCTCACTTTGTATTCAGCTGTGGTATACCTGGAAGGTAGGGTAAGGTTATTATCAAATACTCTGCTGAACAATTCTGCAATGCCTCCGACCAGCCATTCCACCTATAAAACTATAGCCTATGACCCAACCGCCCAATGGAATTATATGTTGAGAAAATAGTAATCTACTGTTATACATTAACATCAGTAGGTTCCACTAATTGAAAAAAGGTTGAGTTTATCAAGATTCAGAGAAAACAACAGTTTCTGTGGTCACTCTCAAATTACAGGGAAAATCCCTCAATTTGCTGTCACGGACAATGTCTTTAATTTAGGAAAATGGAAGAAAAAGATTGAATGTTGTGAAGCATTCCAAATGTTTTTGGATTCACATTCTTTTTCTATTTGCTTTTTCAGAATGTTTCTGCCTGTGTGCTCTGTTTACTAATGTGGACAGTGTAATAAAGGCTTCCAGGATCGTGGTACAGCTTCCTATTTGTATTCCACAGGGTAGAGAGCATCTACTTTAGAAGCCTATATGGCTAAGCACCTGAATTTATTTAGATGCTCCTGGAATTTCAGAGAACCTAGCACTTCTCTCTACTCTATCCCTTTAGATCTTAGAAAGAGGCAGAATTTACACTTACCTAAAATAATCCCCTGAGGAGGAATCATCGTTCTAGGACTCATGCCTCCTAAACCAGCGTCTCACGCAATCTGGGAGGCACACTTTGCTGTTAGGTTGCAGTCTTTCTTTAAGAAATGAGACTAAGCGATGTGTGACCTCTGAGGACAGCGATGGGGGAGAGCTGGCGGAGGAAGTCGGGAACCGGCGTCCTTCGGCCACAGGGATTGTTCCATACAGACCAGTGCTGTCCAACAGAAGCCACACGAGAGCCAGAATGTGAGCTGCCTGTGTAATTTCAAATTTTCCTGTACCCACATTTAAAAAGGAAAAACAAGCAGGCAAGATTCACTTTAATAATACATTTCATTTCATCTGATAGATCCAAATTATCATTATTTCAACAAGTAATCAATAGAAACATAATTTATATGTATTTTATGTTCCGTTTTGCACAAAATCTTGTCTCTATTTTACCTCTTCAGTACATCTCAATTTGGACTAGCCACACTGGAATTACTTGATAACTACATGTGGCTAGTGGCTACCGGAGTGTACCCTCACTTTTCACAAAACCACTTAATGCAGAAAAGGTGTTCTCATTCAGATGGAAGAATATTCTGTCACTGCGATAAGCTTGTCAAAGTTGAAGAAGGAGAAAGAGAAGGAAGGGAAGAAAATTTTACAATCATTTTCACCTCATGTTTAAGTTTCTTCTCGTGAGCAAATTCTCTCCATGTGTGTGCACTGGAGACAGAAATCTTCCAAATGAGGACACAATAGTTAGCGTGAATACTGATGTCTGATGAAGTGTTGACTGGCCTACACCGAAACCAGCAAAGCGAGATTTCCATAAAGTCAAATTTATTTCATTTAGAATCCTCCCTTTTTGTGTGTCAGGATGCCATTACTTCTATTAAATAACAGTGATAATAAATGGTGGATGGGTGTGTTTTTAATGTCTCCTCTGGCAAGATAAATTTTGGCAAGTATATCCTGATCCTGTACTTTTAAAAATGATTCTTCAAAACGTGGAAATCATGCAAGTCAGTCTAGAGACAACGGCTGAAGGTACGGAGACCTATTTTGGGAATCAGGAGCCCAGCGTTCAAGTTCTGTTCCTGCTAACCAGCACTTTGCATGGCCTGAATCTGAGCCTCTCTGGTCCTCACGGAGTCATCTGTAAAGTGAGGGATTTGGGTCTGATTACTGCTGAGGCGGATTAAACTTCTCTGGTTTATGACTCAGCTGAGATCTTTCAGTGGGGCAGGGACAAGACACTGGAGGCAGCATAAGATACGGATGCCGAGCTAGTGTGTATTTCCACCAGAGGCGAAGCATGCGATCCCTGTTTCAGAAACTCCTCCTTGAAAGCCTATGAAAGGAAATGTGCTACATAAATAAATGATCATCAAAGGAAAGATTTGCTTCTAAAATACAACCTGTATGTACATGGTGATGTAGGCATGTAATACCTTCTGAGTCATGCCCACAAAGCTGCCCCATCTCCTGACATGACTAATCCGCCTTTCCCCAATCCTTATGTGACGCTACATTATGGTTTTGGCAGTTAAACTGATTGATATTTCGCTTTATCATTTTAATACTTCTATAAAATACCTGTTTAACCTGTTCTAATCTGTTGGTGAGTAGGAGTTGAAATAGTTTCCAATAAGTGAACTGAATTTTTTTTTATTTTATTTATTACCTTGGGTTGGAAGGAAGAAGAATTGAGTTCAACATACAGGAGCATTTATTTGAATATATTGTCTTCAAAATATAACTGAAAATCGGCCAGTGTTCAGTAGTATTGATAGTTTGCTCAAGTCAGTGGTTTTAAATATTAAACACCTGTAGAAATTTGCATGGCTTTCAGTCTGAATCTCGCCACCGGGCACTACCTGGCATTTCATAGTATTAGTCCACGCCAAAGCTTTTGAACTGATCTTTTGTTTTTAAACTTCTTTGAAAATCTGCTGGTGCCCAGTTTTCACAAGTGGAACAAGCTTTATCATGTTGAAGGGTGGTGGGCTTACTGTTTGTTTGTTCGTTTGTCTTAAAGTTTATGTGTGGGGGCAACTGGGTGGCTCAGTCGTTAAGCATCTGCCTTCATCTCAGGTCAGGATCCCAGGGTCCAGGGATCCAGCCCCACACTGGGCTCCTTGCTCATCAGGGAACCTGCTTTTCCCTCTCCCACTCCCTTTCCTTGCGTTCCCTCTCTCACAGTCTCTTCCTCTATCAAATAAATAAATAAATGAAATCTTTAAAAAAAATAAAGTTTATGTGTGGCTATTATTTATGACTCCAGGTTTTTTGAAGGTATGCCCTACTCTTCATCTCAGAAGAAAAAAATTGTCCTCAAATATAATCAAAAGCCACACCCAAAAACAAATTCTAAGTGCTTCAAATTCCTGTGAAGAAAATATAAATGGAAAATACAAATATTAAAAGTGAGGGGTTTTTTTCCCAATAAAACTCTCTAAACTCATCTTCCTCTTCTGATGTTTTCCTATTATAGAGCACACTTCCCAATATAAACCTTCAGCTACCAAAGAGATAAATTTAGCTTGATTTCTATTTACCTTAAAAATATTTAGACCTTAAAGGAGTCAGGTTCAACAATTTTTTTTAAAGATTTATTTATTTATTTGACAGAGATCACAAGTAGGCAGAGAGGCAGGCAGAGAGAGAGAGAGGAGGAGGAAGCAGGCTCCCCGCTGAGCAGAGAGCCCGATGCGGGGCTCGATTCCAGGACCCTGGGATCATGACCTGAGCCGGAGGCAGAGGCTTTAACCCACTGAGCCACCCAGGTGCCCCTCAACAATTTTTAAATAAAAGTTTCCATGGTTTCAGAAAGTGTGAAAATTCTGTGTAGTAGTTGAGAAATGTTGTTTACTAAAACACAGGCTGATCACATTATCTCTTTTCTCATTTGAGAAATAATGAGCTACCCTTGTCTTCATAATGAATAAGAATTCTGTTATTTGGGATTTACATGTACGCTTAGTAGCTGAAAAGACAGCTAAATTCTAACCCTTTAAAATAAAGATGAAAAAATTAATAGACAAATCAGTTCATATAATTTTTCTCTGCCACACTAAATTTTTAGTTGATAAAAGTAATAGATTATATTACACATACATGAACATATATTATAAAAATATAGAAATACACTATTTTCTGGAACTCTAATATTTAACGTTTCAGCAAAAGCAGGGAAGTAAACCAAATCTTTTTTTTTCCCTGAGTTACTTAAAACAATTCCTCTTGGTGATTTAAATTAGAACTAAATGTATGTTTCTAATGTGCCTTTTAAAATCTGAACAGATGATTTCTTTCTTCTGAGCTGTTGAAGATAATGAAGCCATTTTTGCAATAATAAATCTCTTCTTTGCAAGTATTTGTCCACCAGTAATGAGCAAGTTAGACTATCTTAGCATTTGTTAAAAAAATTCCACTTTCTCTTAAGCATATGAGTTATGTTATTGAATCTGGAATTAATATTACTGAAGTGGTCACATTTAATCCTTTGTAGAAACAAGAGTAAGAATAGAACATAACTGATCATTTCCTTGGCTCTTCCAAAACTATATTGGCAATACATTTAAAACTGAATTGCCTAATACTTAGTGAGGCTCATGACTGTTCATCCAATAAACATTTGTTGAGCAGCTTCTTTTCATGGATTTGTCCCTTCATTTGTCCCATAAATACTTTTTGAGTACCTACTGTGTATCAGTCATTGTTTTGGCCACCCAGAATGTGTCAGCAAAGAAGACCTAGCTGGCCTTGCCTACATGGAACTGTAGTTGACTCTACTGTAGGGAGAGTCACCACTGTTAGATAAGTGTGCCTGTGGTGAATGTCCTAAAAGGCAAGGGAAATTTTAAATGAGAGTTTACAATAGGTGTACCTGACCTGGAAAGCAAAGTCAAAAGATTCTCATAAGGAAGTGACATGTAAGCTAAGAAGTAAAGAAGTAGGCGTTACTATTAGGTTGGAAGAGTAAAAAAGAGAAGAGAGAGAGCAATCTAGACAAGAAACCAATAAGGGTTGCACGTCCTGAATCCCGAGAGATGGTGGAGCATCTGGAAAATTGAGCAGAGTGAGGGGCTAAGTAAGATGAGGTCTCCAAGAGCTAGTACCAGTCAGATTGGTAGTTCAGGAATGATATCAACTTTGTGTTTTATTCCAAGTACAACAGGAAGCCAGAGAAGGGTGTACAGAGGGAGTTTCTGAGAAAGTCAGTCTCAGGACAAAGTGTGGAGGACAAAGTGAAGAGAGGCAAGAGTGGAAACCAGGAGCTTGCTCTGAGTTATGGCAAAAGTGTAAGCAATCGCTTGGACCAGAGACATGGCTGTGAAGATAGAGAAATGGGATAGATTCTAGATAATTAGAATATAAACTCAGTGGGAGCAGTGGGATCTAGCTATATTACCTTAGATATGGGGATAGACATAGTGTCCTAGATTTCTGGCTTAGGTACCACGGTGGATGGTGGATTTTTGAGGAAGCTGGATGAGGAAGACAAATTTCAGGGAAAGTCAGATGAACTGTCTTTGAACATGTTGCTTTTAAGGTGCCTGTGAGACACTCAATTGTTGATGACAAGTAAGCATTTGAAAACATGATCTGGGGCTCAGAAAAGAGGTCTGAGCTGGAGATATAAATTTCAGATTTGCTTTTATGGATGGTAATTGAAGCCATGTGAGTATCTGAGATTGCCTAACGAGAATGTGCACATAGTGAGCAGGCTACAAGTTACAGGACAGAGCTCTGAGAAACTCCACTGTCTAAGGGTCAGAAAGAAGAAGATCAAGAAGAAACTGAGAAAAGGTAGTCTGGGTCATAGAAAGAAAACCAAGAGAGAAGAGAGTGTGGAAGAGAAAATTGATGCACAGTGTTAAACTCTGCTGAGAGGTCAATTCAGGTACGTGGTATGTAGGAGAAATTGCGCTGAGTCCTCTGACAACTACGGAGATGTCAAGGCATGAACCTTACCTTTCAAGAGCGAACTAGCCAGTGTGGGGAATGGGCACATAATTGACCTCCAAACAGAGTAAAGCACAGAAGTACTGACGCAGTTAGATGCAGACACTTGGAGATTAAGGAAAATTTGGTGTTATTGTCTAAAAGATTTTACAAAAATTGTATTTTAAAAATTTAGACAAATTTCATACTTGAACACGTTTTCAAGGTATTCACTTTGAAAAATGGCACTAAGAAAAATACTAGTTTACTTTGTGTTTTTTTTTAATTTTTAAAAATTTTTTAAAATTTTACTTTGTATATGCGACATTTGGCTGGCACAGAGCCATTGTATATAACAAAGAAGAGATACTTTCCCACTCAGGAATCTGAGTGTTTTTGACCCTGGCCCAATAACTCAGGTGCATCTTAGCTTATTCAGAGAAGAGTTTCAGGATCTGTTTCTTCTGGAGTTGGCTTTGCCCCATCCTGGCCACTTCATAGAGATCCAGGAATTTGGCCTACGAAAGATTGGACCTTAAGGCAAAGGAAGATATTGTTCTTTCCTCTTCAGGGTGACAAAATAGCCCATCTGTTAAAATGTTCAGCAATAGCTGGGACAAATGTCATAGACGTTTAGTAATTCAAAATTGAAGATAATTTGGACACACTATAATTCAGTTATTACTTCAGTTATAACTAATTATTTAAAAGTTGTTCTCAAATATTTACACATTTTATATGTATATATCTTACTGTAATATAATTTTTTACAATTCACATTTAATCTTTCAAAGGAAAGTAATCAGAAAGTTCTTTTTAGTGAAATATTATATTAGCAATTTTCATTAAATAAGGATCTCCTTCTAATTTAACCTTCATTTTCACTTGCTTTCACATTTGTTTTAGCTAAATTTCTGGTAGTTAAGAATATTTTGTTGGTTTATTTGGTTTTATTGTTGTTTGTTTTAAGAACACCTTTGCTGTGTGTATGAGATATTTTTGTAATTTTCTTTTAATACTTCTTAGTATCATACTAGAAAATGCCTCATGCTTAAGAGCAATGATTACATTTCATTAAGACAATTTAATTTAAAATATTCATGAATTAACTAGAATTTCTCTTTATTTTTATGATAAATGGGTGAAGCTTTACAGACTATAATTAAAATTCCCAAATTAATTTAAATGCCTTGAGAGACTTTGTCTTGGACACACTTTGATTTTATCTTACTGTGGCAGGTAATAGGCAAAAGGCATTTTGATAACCTTGCCGTTATTAAGATATTCTCCTAGGCTATAGTCTTCCTCTCCACCTTCTTCAGCATGTTGTGAGTTATTACAGTAACCTGAAAATATTTGAAGCTTTAAAAGGAACATTTTTTTAAAATTAATTTAATTTTTTTCAGTGTTCCAAAATTCATTGTTTATGCACTATTTTAAAAAATACTGATTTTCTTGAGCATCATGAATTCATATAACCTATACAAATTTCAAAGAAATTGGACAAGCCTTTATATTTATAGATGTATGTGCTTAATAAGGTTGTTGTTCTATATATTTTGATGAGAGTTCACTTTAGGTGGCATTTAAGTTTATTTTGACATGAAAAAAAAAAATTCCAGGAACTAAAATTTATTTTCTTTCCCATATATTCTTTTTTTTTTTTTTTAAGATTTTATTTATTTATTTGACAGAGAGATCACAAGCAGGCAGAGAGGCAGGCGGGGCAGGGGGTGGGGGGGAAGCAGGCTCCCTGCTGAGCAGAGAGCCCGATGCTGGGCTGGATCCCAGGACCCTGAGATCATGACCTGAGCTAAAGGCAGAGGCTTTAACACACTGGGCCACCAGGTACCCCACTTTCTCATATATTCGAAGAAAGTATCCTTTTTCTTTCTCTGGGAAATTTTTTATTGACACTTCAGAGTATCTGTCATGAGAATTTATATTTATCAGCTTTCTTAGTGCTTTTTAAATTTAATCCCCAGCTATTTTGTCATCAGCAAATAGCCATATTCCTAACAACCCACTTTGGGTTTAATTCACATGTCAGAGATTCAACACGTGTGGTTTCCTCTGCGCTCCACTGTTTTTGACTCAATATATAAAGAGCTGAAGGAATGCAGGTGCCAGACATTCGGCTTCATTCACTGAAAGATGCTAGAGAGAGCCAGAGGAAGGGGGAAGCAGCACAAAACGGTTTGTATGAGATGATCTGGTTTTTGCTTAAGAAAAAAAAAAAAAGGTGGAGGGATTTTTCTATATGTTTATACATTTGTGTGATAGGGCAGTAAGATTAGAAGTGATACTGTTCACTTTCTCTATATTTTCTATTATGTTGAGTTATTTTTACAGTAAAAAAATATATTTTTTTTTCATTTTAGGGAAAGATGATATACTCACTTACTAGGAGGTAGGATGGGGATTCCATTCCATACCAAATTTGAAGATTAACGATAAAGAACAATTTTGAGCAAGAAACAGCGGGTACTATTTTGTTCACATGTTTTTAACCTTTAAAAATGACCATATAAACCTGAATTCTATTGCATTTTTGAGTCTTGTAAATAAGACCATCGAATCAATACTGCATATTGATTTTATAGATTTTAGTTTTCAATTTTCAAATATGAAAAGGTATGCTTTCCTTCACAAATTTGAAAGAAATTTCTACAGTGTTCATTGTTATGTGTGGAACATCATTTTGAAAGCCGAACTTTCCCTGCCACACACAGACATTCTAGAATATTCTTAAATTCTAATATTCCATGGAAAAAAGTTATTTGTGGTAAAAGTGAAAGTAGACAGCAAGCAATTGGTCCTAGACATTCAAAGCAAAGGCTCCTTCCCTAAAACATTTACTAATCTCTATATTTGTATCTCTCAATCTGACACAAAGTTTTTCCATAAAAATATAGTAAAATATAACTGAAAAAAATTACAATATTCCTAAAGTAATCTAATCAATTCCACTCACTCTTATACTCTTCCTGCCTTTCCCCTACTCCTTCTTATCTTTCTCCTTTCCCTGTTGCTCTTGAGTATTCCTAAAAAACACTTGGACGGAATGGAAAGAAATTCAAGTTAGACAACTTGGACTTGACTCATGTCTCTGCCACTTACCAAGTGAATTACCTTGAGTATCAATTAACCTTTCATGTAATTGTCTCAGCTTCCTCATCTGCAAAGCAAGGATAATAGCACTTGCCTTAAATGCCTCACTGCGTGGTTGTAAGGATCAAATTATAGGATATATGTATACTATAAAGTAGTGTACAAGGAAGAGACATTACTATGATTATTAATATTATTTTTAGTAAGTTTAGGAAAGCTGTTAATAGAGATTGTGTTATCCTTTGGCTGTCTTTATCTCAGACCGCAGAAAATAGACCATTGAGAATTTTGTAAATTAAGGTTTTAGTAATATAGATAGAAGGTCACAGTTGTCTGGATAATGAAGTAACAGGAAGGTTGGAGGGAAGCATGAAATATCTAAATATTAACGCATGTGCAGACATGAGAAATTGCGTTGCACACTAACGGGATCCATGTAGGTACCCCCCTCCGGCTGTAGAAATTGCAGAGGCAAGTTTTCTTTAGTTTATTTCAAAAGTGCCAGGGTATACAATTCATTTCTTTCTCTGTGTCTTAATTTGTAAAAGGGAGTTAACAATATCTAACTACAGGATATTATGTGGGTATTGCTCTGTGGTATTAAAGAAGAAGTTAATCTTGGGGCACTTGGGTGGCTCAGTGGATTAAAGCCTCTGCCTTTGGCTCAGGTCATGATCTTAGGGTCCTGGAATCGAGCCCCGCATCAGGCTCTCCACTCAGCAGGGAGCCTGCTTCCCTTCCTCTCTCTCTCTACCTGCCTCTCTTCCTACTTGTGATCTCTGTCATATAAATAAAATCTTTAAAAAAAAAAAAAAAAGAAGAAGAAGAAGTTAATCTTAACACCAGTTCAATAGATTCAACCCAACAAATATCAACTGATTAGTGACTACATGTGAGACATTGCACTTGGCAGATACAGAAACTACTAAAACATAAGATGTAATCCTTGGAACAACACATTTGAAGGAATCAAATTTAACTGTGTCAAATTCCGAAAGTTTTCCAGGAAGACAAGATAGTGATGTAAGTAATTTGGTTTGACCATCAGGTAGGGTTATCATTGTGGTATTTGACATGGGTCTCAAGGGATTATGATAAAGAAAATAAAGAAGGAAGCATCCATATATTTACTCATTTGAAATCCATTGTGAGCATATTTTTGGCCATGCATTGTGCAAGGAGCTGAGGACATGATGGCGAAGAAACCACACATGATTGTCAGTAGGGAGTAAGACCAGGAGGAAGTGAACACAAGGTACCCCATTCAGTTCGGTGGGAGATACAAGAAGAGAGGATGGACTCAAGTGTTGTAGGAATAAGGACACATTGAAAAGGACACAATGGCCATGAAGTCTTATCACCTATCTGCTCCTGGGGCCATCTCTTCTTCTAGCTTAGAATTTAATAGTAGACCACCCCTACTGTCCTTTTCAGATGTCCTTTTAATCTGATGGCAGAGTACAGACTGGACTGAGGTGATTTTTAATGCCCAGGTGCATATTGTGACTACAGAGATGTAAAACATTTTCCGTATATTCTTTCCTTTAGTCATCACAATGGTACTTAGAGGTAGGTGTTATAATTCCAATTGTATAATTCCAATTGTCGATAGTCAAGGGTGATGACTGGGTTCTATCTGCTCACTTTCTTTCTCCCTGATATTCAGTGTTGGGCAGAGTTCAAGATCACAGACTTGGCACATGGATTGAAATCCTAGTGCAGCCACCTATCAACTCCACAGCTTTGAATAAGTCATTTTACTTTTCTGAGCTTTGGTTTCTTCACCTTTTTTCTTTTTTAAAGATTTATTTATTCATTTATTTGACAGACCAAGATCACACGCAGGCAGAGAGGCAGGCAGAGAGAGAAGAGGAAGCAGGCTCCCCGCCGAACAGAGAGCCCGATGCGGGGCTTGATCCCAGAACCCTGAGATCATGACCTGAGCCAAAGGCAGAGGCTTTAACCCACTGAGCCACCCAAGCACCCTCATCCTACCTTTTGATTTCATACCTACGACACTCTGAGAAATTTCACTAAGGGAAATAATTGAATTGTAAACATACACTTTTAAGCACAAATGTATTCGTTGAAGCTTTATTTCGAATACTAAGTTTTATAAACACCTAAATGCTTAACAATGAAGGGATAATTCAGCCAATTATGGTACTTCAATATGAATGTATTATATATATATATATATATATATATATATATATATATATATATATATGACTATGATATATAATCACTATATAGAAAGTTGTTCCTCATTATTTGTGGATTCCATGTTCACAAATTGGTCTACTCAGTCGCAATAATCTGCAACCCCAAATTCAATGCTCATAGCAATTTACAGTCATTCACAACATGAAAGCAACAAAAAAATTTGAGTCCCTGGAGACACATGTTCTGAGCTGAGTTATAAGCCAGACAATGTTCTGTCTTCTCATTTCAGCTCTCATAGAGTAAACAAGCATCCCTTACACAGTATATTTAATCCCACAATTTTTACATTTTTGTGCTTTTTGTTAGTGATTTTCCTGTTTAAAATGGCCCCAAGAGTAGGGCTAGAGTGCTGTCTACTATTCCATAGGGCAAGAAGGCTATGGTGTGTCTTACAGAGAAAATACTTGTGTAACATAAGATTTGTTTAAGCATGAGTTACAGAGCTGTTGACTATGAGTTCAATATCAAAGACTCAACAATATATATTAAATAAGGTGTCTTATTTTTAAAGATTTTATTTATATATTTCACAGAGAGATAGAGAGCACAAGCAGGCAGAGCAGCAGACAGATTGGGAGGGAGAAGTAGGCTCTCCACTGAGCAGGGAGCCTGATGCAGGACTCAATCCCAGGACCCTGGGATTATGACCTGAGTCAAAGGCAGACACTCAGTTGGTTAACTGAGCCACTCAAGCACCCCAAATAAGGTGTCTTTGAACAGAAACACACATAACACAAGATTCTGTATTGATCAGTTGATGAAACTATTATGACTAGGGGTTCACAGAAATCTAACCCTGTATTGCCCCTATGAACAATGTTCCAATATTCTCTAATTCAGTGTTAACAGCAACTTGATAGAACACAACTAGCTCAAATAATGGCTGTATGTATGTGTGTGTGTGTGTGTGTGTATATACGTGCACAACATATGTGGGTGTCCACACACAGATGCACATTATTCAAATATTAACTTACTATGTATACTATTTGCATCATAGAATAATAATTTTCTCATCAACTTTTGTGATATTTTCTGTGGCCTATACCCCCAAGTCTGAACAAAACAAGATTGGAAACCCTTAAATATGGGATCTGCTTTATTTTAACAACATATTAATCTCATAATGAAAGAATAATGCAACTAAATGAGTTTAGATATTTAATTCTACTTGAAACAAGCAGGGTGGATATAACTAGAAGACTCTCATTTGAGATTGTGTTGGAAGAAGACAAGAGCTGGAGTCAATATCCTTTTAAGTTCCCCTGTGAAGAAGGCTGAGACGCTGGTTACCTCATAAGACCAGCCTCCTTTAACCTCACACTCCTCTGTAAATTATGTCAGCTTTGCTGATGTCACAAAGTTGAGCTGATGAATATCTCAATTCTAAATTTGTATCTCTTGGACAAAGTCCATGTGAGAAGGGTGATTTCCAGAAGGGATAATATGTAATATTTTAAAGATAACCGAGAGAAAAATCATTTTTGCCTTGGTGTATGCATATCAAAGGCCCCTGAAAGATGGACTAAAAATAAAATCAGCTGACTGGGATAAAGCCTAGATAACACACCTGCACACAGTTTATGATGGCGGGACATGAAACACAAGATACACCCCATGGCAACAGGATTAATCAAAGGAGTCCTTCAGGTTCCTACCACATGGGCACAGATAGCAAAAGAAGATTCAGTGAGTTCTTCTAACCATCTACTTAGGACTCTTTATTCTTGTTTATCTAAGCAGCAAATGTTGTGCTGTCAGTTACATGGCGGGATCAAGATGGCCTGGTTTGGATTAACGATGAAGAATCTTGACAAGGAAACCACACAGTGTGGGAGGAGTTCACAGTGGGTCTGTGCACCATATAGCTCATAGAAATCAAATAAATCGACTTCCTTTTTATTCCCTTCTTTTATGGGAGTGCACCAGTTTGGAGGCAGAATTTGGAGAAACTTGCTCCTGGGAGCAGCTGTCTAAGAGGGGATTCCCTCTGTCATTTCTATTCAAAGTATTAGCATAATTCCTCAAGCACAGACTCTCTAAGATACCTTGAGTTATTTATTAATATTTAAAGAGGTTATTTGGCATGAAGCATGCAGTATAATTCTTAAAAGGAGCTGACAGCAGAATACATTTGTTAACTAGAAAGACATGTCTAAACTTTGCCAAAAGAAATATTGTATGCAGCAAGCACTCTTGATAGAGAGGGTGTGTGTGTGTGTGTGTGTGTGTGTGTGTGTGTGTGGTTTTTTGTTGTTCTTCAAAAGCCACTTACACACCCCACCCCTGTGTCTTGGGCCCATATATGAATGAAATACTAATAATAAAGGAAAGAAAGACTTGCAATGGCCATGAAGTCTTATCACCTATCTGCTCCTGGGGCCATCTCTTCTTCTAGCTCAGAATTTAACAGTAGACCACCCCTACTCTCCTCCCATACTACTTGTTTATATTTTGTTCATTTTCTTCATATTAACGAGGTGATGAATAAATGCACTTTACAAGGAAGAAGGGACTGTCGGGGCTGGAGACTGGAGTCCTCTGTTCATTCATATACTGGGTAAGGTGCAAACAGGCAAAATGCAAATCCATCTGTCAGGAATCGCAAATTTGCCCTGGGGGGGGAGAACACATTTAAGTGAAGGTAGTTAATTTTTGCTCGCTGATGGATCATCCCTGGGCCTCTTCAGAAGGGGAGTTAAAGCGCTAGTTACTGATTTGTTTCTTTCTCATGACCACTTGTCTCTCCTGCAAGCTTCATTATACCAAGGTTTTTGTGCAGACAGGATACAGGTTGAAGTGTGGCAATACCAAGTACGTATAAATCAACATGTTGGTTATATTATCAATTATATTCTGTACAATTGTTGGTTTGAAACTGCCCCGACAACCATCCGACCTATCGAGATTAAACATAGTTTACAGCATATGATATGTAGGGATTTGTGCTTGGGTGACAAAACTATAAAAATGAACGCAGGGAAATGCTTATATGAAAATGAGGATGGAAGTTACATCTGAAGGGAGAGGATGGCCACAGTTAGCATGGGGGCCCATGGAAGGGCTTTTGGGTGACTAGCAAAGTTTTGTTTCTTGACCTGGGTGGTGGGTATAATGTAGGCATTCCCTTTATAATAATTCACTAAGTTCTGTAAAAAGGGGGAGTAAAGTTTAGGATAGTGGCTGCCCTTGGTGGTGGGAAAGGGTGAAGCCTGAGAGGACTGTTCACGCATTGGTGTGGTCACATTTCTCAACCAGAATCCTGGATACATGAGTTTGTTCAGTTTCTGAAACTTCTTCCAGCTGACTACTGCTGTGCACCAGTCTATCTGGAAACTATATTTCAATCCAAGTGTCAAAACTCAAAACCATACTTCTTGGAAGCTTAGAAACATCCAAGATTCCACCCCAACTGTTTCTATCTCCAATAAATCTCAGTAATTAAAAAAAAAATCCCTCCAATATTCCTGAACTTTTCAGTGGAAAAGTCTAGCCAACTACCAACAGTATGAACTTTACTCGCATGGGGGGGATAGCAGTGGAGGGAGGAACTTAGAAGGTGGGCTTAGAGAGAAAAACAGTTTATCTAGCGAATGCCGTAAGACTTCCTGAGGCTTCAAACTTTCCATAAATAGAAAACAACACTAAAAACTCAAGGCAGCAGGTCAAGGTCAAAATAAATATATAGTAGCTCCTCAAACTTTGACCTTGTATGTGTTAGAATAACCAAACAGCACTCAATGAAAGTGTTTTGATTTGTTTTTCGGTTTGCCAATAGAATTTTTCTTTCTACTAGGCTGTAAGGTCCTGTTAGGAGTGAAGCCAACAGAGACATTTTGGTAGCTGAATTAATTTTTTTTTCATCTGTTGAGGATGCTCTTCCCTGAAAGTCAGAGTCCATTTGGGATGTAATCTAATCTCTTTAATAGCTGATAAACGGAAATGAATAGCTTCTTGGATGCAACAGAGGCGAGGCAGGTTTGAACAGCTGGAACTCTCCTTTTTTTTAACATGTCCGTGCAAAGATAAACGGCTCTTCGAAAATATGGTATTGCTAGAGAATCAAACAAGCAGATTAGAAACGATGCTCTGATTTTTTTTTTCCTCCAGCATTTTGCCTGACGTTTTCTGAAAGTAGATTCATACAAACACAGGAATAGTTTTGAAAACTTCAGTTAAAAAAAAAAAAGGCATCAGAATACTCTGCTAAAGGTGAACTTAGGGGGTGCAAATCCTGCTGGAAGATAATAATAAAGGGTGTGGGAGGAATTTCCCTAGCGTTATGAAAATGATCGTGGGCAGATTGCCTTTAATCGTCACCTAAACTGACCAAACAAAGCCAAGGATTTCTGAGTGACAAGAAGAAGGTGCTCTTTTTCTGAAACCAGGATTACCATGTAGTTCCTCAAGAAAAGTCCGGGTGAAGGTAAAGGAAATACAGTTCAGTGTAACATCCCTTAATTATTTACAGATGGTTATGAAACTCCTAGTTGTCTCATCTGTTCAGCCGGGGAAAAAGCATAAATGGAAAAGCAGGGATCCTATCCCTCTGTCTGCTATCAATTAAATCATCAAAACAAAATTATCATTCAAATTACAATGTATCATTTCACTTTTAGAATGTATGGGGGAAATCCATCTATGAAGCAGAAATCTGTAAACCATCAAAGCAACAAAGCGACATTAAAGTTCAATGAGCAGTTCGTTCATGCATGTTTTAATCTAGTTAAAAAATGGAAACCATGTTCACGTGGTCAAAATAACACTTGCGTCAAAGAAGTCTTTGAGGTTCAATCCAGTGAGACAGGCAAACGATTTTTGTGAAACCCCAAAATATTTTCAAGGGAGAAAGGGCTCCCTAGAGATCTAAATACAGTGGCATTAGTGGAATTTTAATGTGGGAAAGTATCTAGCAATAAGACAAGCTTGTTAGAGGGAGAAAATATCAAATGTTCAACTTCTAAATGCGTTCTTTTCAATGATTATGTAATTGAGAACTGTTTTTTATTTTCTATTAATACTTACATTCTATTGTTTCCTATCATGCATATGCTAAGCTTGCTTTGTATTAAGTTCTGTGTTATTGTGTCGTGCCATGTTAAAGTAATTATCTGTCTCTACAAAAGAGATTTATTACCTTCATGAATCTGACCATACACACATCTTAAATAAATTAATGAACTGACAAACAAAGAGTGCCCCATCATTCTAAGTAGCTGACAACATTTAAAAAACAGTCACATTGCAGTACAAACGTTTTAAAGAGATGGGTACTTTTGGACAAGTAAAGGAAATTATTTTGTGAGTAGTCTTTTCGGCCAGGATGCTCGCTGGATCCAAAAGTTCATCAGAGATCGATGCCACATCTACCTTTTTCTAGGATATTATTTTGTTAAAGGACCTTGACTTATTTTCTGCCAAAGACCATGTCACCCTGGTGTTTCTCAAGAAGCAATTTTCTGGATTGGTTTAGTAACTTTATCCAAAACATACCGACTAGTCTGATTCAGTAATTTGAGACCAGGTGTGTGGATTTTATTAAAGAAGAAAAACATTTATTTATAAATTTATTTACGTATTTGTTTCTGTGTGTTTTAAAAACTGTTGTGTTTTTTCAGCTGAGGTTTAAATGTTGACTAACACTTAGCCCTGCCAAATTATTTCTTACTCCCCTAAAGAATAGAAATAGGACCCATTTCTCCTTGTTTAATCCATCTTGACCTCTAGAATTTAAAAATAATAATAATTGCAAGAGGAAAATAAAAGACTGAAAAATTATTTTGACCTGATTTTGCCATAATTGAAATATAGGCAGATTTATACAGAATTTTCTATGTGGCAGATTATGACTACGCTACTCTTACTTCACATAGCTTGTGAGGTTTTATTTTCATATTAAATTTTAGGTCACTAGAATGGGTACAACAAACATTGGGCAGATCACAGGATCAGGGCAGTCTCCTTTCTGTATTTAAGAGTCCCCATTAGTTGGAATGGTGTTCACTTCTGGGACTCATGGATCACAAATTTTGCAAAGTTATTGAGGTAAGTGTGCTCTGCTAGGTTTTATATCTGAGCAGTTCCCAAAGATTCATTTTTACAGCTTAGCAATCACTTTTTTCCTTATGACGAAGGCTCTTAGGAAAGATTTAGAAAACTTGATTCCAAGGGAACTTCTAAAGAAAATGTCACTAAAAACAGTAATTCCTTCAGCACACAAATGCCCTGACTGTTGTGATTTCCTGAGGATGGTAAAAGGATTTTTAACCTGTCAGATCAGGTTTGAGAGTTTTAAAATCTAATTTGTAGAACTAGTTAATACATCATACCCACATTTCAGAGACACAGCAGTTCCCCTCCTAAAGTATACATCGTACTTTCCCCTGAGCCACCGTGTACCATTTTAAAGCTTTTTCTCCAATACATTGTCAAGGCATTTCTGACTTACTACTCGTGGATTTATGTTCGCTTCCTTTCTTTAAAATTCAAAATTAAATACTTGACCATTAACTTAAAAGAGACAACCACATTTCTATAAATCTTTAAAGTATCATTTATCTGATGATACTGAAAATTTCATTGCTAAATATATCTGTTACATCTTCTTATAAGTCTGTGGCACTAGATCTTGAAGAATTGATGTGTTGTGTCTTCTATGTGTTAAAATATAAGGAATTACAGCTTGCAGTTAGGATGCCGTGCAGTACGTATTACCTGTCCATGTATGTTTGTATTTTAGCATTAAAATCCTATCGTCATCATGACCACCGGCATGCATCATCACAGCTCAAATTTTTCAAGTACCTGTTGTGAGCGATGCCTGATGCCAAGTGCTTTGTGGACATCATTTCATTGCTCTCTCTAGCCCTTCCAGAAAAATTCCCTAAGAGCAGCGCATGAGCATCAATGTCTTAATGTAAAGGTGGCTCGTGGTGGCAGGACCTCACCTAACAATATTGGTGAACACATTTACTGTTGCTGTTTGAAGGAATGGAGAAGGGGTGCCTGGGTGTCTCAGTCATTAAGCCTCTGCCTTTGGTTCAGGTCATGATCTCAGGGTCCTGGGATTGAGCCCTGCATCAGGCTCCCTGCTTGGTAAGAAGCCTGCTTCTCCCTCTCCCACTACCCCCCTGCTTGTGTTCCTGTTCTCACTGTCTCTCTCTGTCAAATAAATAAATAAAATCTTTTAAAAAATGAAACAATAGAGAAAATACCTTATTCACTTCTTTTCCTTGTGCTTTCTAGTGCCCCGTTTTTTAAAAAAAAAAAAAAAAAAAGGATATACTGGTGGGCAGTGGAGAAGAGGGAGGGTGAAAATTGAAAATAACTGCGTTTGGAGAAGGTAGAAGAGTGATGTCCATTTAGAATGGAGGGAACTGGATTATTTTCCAATATGCCATTTATTTACCTGCATGATAAGCTTCTCCTTACATGTAGAAAAATGCAGTTTAATGTGAATGCTGTTTTAAGCAAGGATTCAACAATTGTAATACTCCCAGTAATTTAAACATGCACAAAACTGCATATTCTGGGGCCTGTTTTAGAATCACCATACATTTCCATTCCCAACTTAAAGTTATTCTTTAAAAAAGAAAGACTCCAATGGCAGCAATATTTTCTTTAAACTGTGTGGATTTCGATCTTGAGTCTGTTGTGTAACTTTAGGAGAAAGACGGCACCTGAAAAACATTCAAACTTCATTTTATCTTTCATGCCATTTGATACTTTTCCATACTTCTAGGAATTCACTTTTGTTTTTTATGTCCTCTCACAGATGAAATAATTCCGAGTTGAGCTGGGCTTAATTTAACCCTTCCGTAAAAAATAGAGCTTTTTAATCCTCCCCAACTCAACTTTTTAAAATGTTGATTTAGTATTTCTTAGGTGATTTAAAAGTGGCAACTTACAGATACAATTTTATTACTGAGGAGAGTTTTTTTGTTTTGTTTTGCTCTTGTTACTAAACTTTCCTGATATAAATCTCAGTACAAATAATTTTCTGGGAATCCTTTTTTCCTTCTTCCTTGTTTCATTTTTATTGACTATTTTGTCTCATCATGATACTTCATAAATATTCTTGGCTAAAAGGTGCCACGGAGAGGCAGATATGCTTTAATTAAATTCTCCTCCACCAAAGTGAGGTGACTGAACATTAATTATTTCACATGTCATGGGAGAGGATCATTTCTAGGAGTGAGCTGCCTGTGGGATAAGCACATGCAAACCCTCTGGTCTCTCTCTCGCATCTGCCATTTCAACACTCCACTAAGAATGTCTTCCAGTAAATCCAGCTTTGCCAGTACCCCTTCAATATGTAACCTTATTTTCATATCCTCTGGATAGAAAGGAGCATTGTTTTCAACTTTCAAAGAGCCCAGAGTAAATATAAATCCTCTGAGTGTCCTTCAACAACATTATAATCCAGACAGGGATGAGAATCTGAACTCCACCTGAACAACTGATTTTAAAGAGGCTGTCATTAAGAACATGTTTCTCCTTTGTAAAAGTTTAAAGTGGGTCAATCACGCTGATTTGAATCCTACAATGCCATAAGAATCTGTCAAAGAAAACATGCCATCTACAGAAGAAAAGGACAAGAAAAGCTGTTTCTTGGAGATAGAGCAGATCTTTGGGGGCAGTCCTCCCTCATTCGAAAGAATGTAGGTGTGGAGAATTAAAGACCATTTCACCTGGAAAATTAGAGGAACTAAATCCCTAAATTGTAAGAGCAAATTATATAAAGTATTTTTTTCTATCACAAAAAAGAAAAAAAAGCCTATGTAAGAAAGTAAGGTAAACCACTATTCAATAGAAACTGGTTTGTTTTATATTGCCGACACATTTCATAATTCTGCTAAGAATATCACCTGTTTGTTAAAACAACTGAAAACCCAGAAATGTGGTAACTACGAGGGAAAAATTGGACATCGCAGCTCCTCAAGAAAGGTCATTTTTCCATGAACGAAGCTATTTACCTTTAGGTTTTCTCAGAGAGAGGATTTTAAACCAGCTGAATTTGCCTACATGCAAACAGCTTTGAGAATAAAATAGTTATTTTTTAAAAAGGGAAATTCGTTCCGCTTGTAGAGAAGCAAGTGTAGCATATTTTTTTCCTTCTTCTAATCTTTCCACAGGTCATCAATCATGAATGTTCCCTGGTATGTTGCCGAAGCAAGGAGTGAAATGTTCAGCTGGGGATTGACCAATAGGAGGGCTTCTGTACCTGCACATTTTCGTAAGTCATCTAAACACAGCCAGAAGGAAACCTAAACTTTGTTTTTTTTACCTCATCTGTGATTGTAGCTGACATCAGAGTGTTTTGGCTATGTATTTCAAATAAGACTCCTGCATATTAAAAATGAGATGACAAAGTTTAAAATTAATATCATTAATAACTTAATACATTTACAAAATTAATTTGTATTCTGGAAATCATGTTATATTTTTCATCCCTTTTTAAAAATATATATATATCTCCATCCCACTGAGTTAACCCTGTTGCTTTAACTAGCGTATTTTCCATTTCTTCTCCTCTCTTCGTAATACTTGGCAATTTGGCATGTGTTGTAAGTAAGTTCATCGAAGCAATATCATTGTCGCACTGGCAGGTAGTACGATATAGTTTTTCATATTTTCAGATGATAAAAAATTAGGATCTTTATCTAATGTCTACAAGGAAATGTGCTACAAAGAAAGAAAGACTTAAAAGCAACCAGTTTCTAATTAATTTCTTGAATCATTCTCTGCCACTGTTTCTGAAAGTGGTCCAATGCTTCAAGATTATCCTGTAGTTTTCCACTAAAAATGTGATGGCATATTTATATTTTGCTTTCAAGAAGCTGATGCCCTTTTAAAAGTGGAAAGTGGAAAATGTAAATATTTTCAGTTTAACTCAGCAAACAATTACTAATTATTTATTATATAAAAGTACTGTTCCTAGACACTGTGGATTACAGAAACGACCAAGACATTGTCCTTCACCTTAAGGAGCTTATGTTACAAAAGCAGGAAATAAACACATGGAAAAAAAATACCCAGGAACATACTGGGAATACTATAATAAAGACCCGAGAAGGTTTGTGGAGAAAAACGCACCTAAGATGAGGCTTGTATTATTGGTGCATTAAAATCAGTGGGATGCTGTGAGATGTATCTGGAGAAGTTGGCTGTGCTGTCTTTAGAGGCTCTTGTGCACTGTATAGAGAAGCAAGGGTTTTCTCCATTGCCTGAGAGAGAAGGACTTTCAACAGCAGCCATGATTAGTTTTCTAGCTCATCCTAGAGCCAATGTAAAGGAAGGCTTCTTTGAGAGGACAAGTATGGAGGCACCAAAAAGTATGGTCTGCAAACAGCAGCACAGGTGGAACCCAGAGGCTGAATCTCAGACCCCACCCAACACTGCTGAATTAGAATTTGTTTTATCAAGATCCTGTGGTTATTTATGTGTCTATGAAGGTTTGAGAAACACCGATCTAAACTGAGTGAGACTAGGCAATGGGTTAGATCTTGAGAGGTATCAAGAAGGAGTTGCCGAGGCCTGAAGGGGTAAAAGTCATTGCTGGGTGCTTGCAGGTCTCCTGTAAGAAGCTAAAGCACCCATGAGCCACAGGCATTAATGCCAGTGATGTCATTATTCAAGGACTGGAGAAACTTAAACTCGAAAACATTACAAAACAAATGCGAAGTGAGGAACAGGGGACAGGAAGATATGGGAGATGCTATTTTTAATTTTTAGCAAAGCAAAATGTGAAAGAACTGGGAGATATCCGCCCAGTGTTTGGCTTGACATATTTATGGATTTGAGGAAAGGTCAGGGTAGAGAGATATTATAGAAGCCATCAATCTATTTTTGATTATTAAGATCATGACAGGAGAACATGTTCACATGGGGGGAATATGTTGACTTGGAAGAGCAAAGGGATGCAGAATCCCCGAGAAAAGCAGTGACAGAGAAAGACACTAAGAAAGCCGTCAAAGATACCAGAGGATATCCAGGAGCCAAGAGAAGGGAGTTTCAGGAGAGTGTGTTCAACAAATTCCAATGCAGCAGGGTTCCAGAAAGATTTATGTCTACTGGATCTGGCAATCGTTCCAGTTCGAAAGCTGGAATATTAATTTCTTAAGACTCAAATTCACAGTGTTCTGCTTGCTAGCTCATATTACTTTTATAAGTGAAATAGAAATCGTTATTGAGTCGGAGACAAAAATGCAGTCTATATTGGTGGTTTTATCCAATGTAATTTTCTCTCTGGCATTGAAAACCATATGAAATTTCAGTGGGGTTCCCTAAGATGGGCACCTGAAGAACCCGGGTGCTATGTAGCTCAGTAGCCCTGAGATCCCTTGGGGAATAAGTCACACTCTGAAGGTTAATTTTTCTGGCAGATTAGCTGGCAGTATGGAATTAGTTGTAGGCAGTGTGATCCCGGGATGGGATTTCGTGTCAGGCAGCTCTGGTCAAAATCCATTTATGTCTATTCCTAACGAAGCCATTTTTTTTTCTCCATCTCATTTTGCTCATCTGTAAAATGGGACTAGCAATGCCTGTGGAGTCATTTAAGTGTGTGTGTGTGGGGGGGGGTATATGTGAAAGAGACAGAGAGGAAAGAAATGTCCTTAACAGACTCAATAATCCCGCCGTTCCCACCCTGTGGGATCATACTTATTTTGTGACTATTCCCAAAAAGTAAGTATAATTAAAAAATAACTTCTCTCACCTTGAAATTATTTACAGAATTATAGTTTGGATGGTTCTCAGGAAAGCCACAGAGTACTTCAGAAAATTTACAAATATTCAGAATTTAGAGATCTGGAAGGAAATGAGCTTCCTAATTAATTAGGTAAGCAATAGTCATTTATCTCACACAGATGTAGCACATCCATTATAGATCAGGTTCTTTGATAGGAAGGACACAATGTAAATTCCACGACGGAAGGGATTTTGGGGATTCAATGAACTGCTATGCCTTAGCAAATAGTAAGAACAATCAGATAGCTACATTTACCTGAGTGTTTAAGAGTTTTAAGTTGTAGATCTGAATTATTGTAGACCTCAATCTTCTGATCTATGAAATGGCATCCAGGCTCCTGCTCTAAAACTATAATTTTACAGTCACTGACAGATTAAAAGAGATAGAAACCCATATATATAAATCAGAGTAGGAACAATTAAATTGCCCGTATAGCTCATATAATTTTTTATTAGGTTGGTGGAACTAGGCTGCCATTAATAGTCCATGTAGTAATAGATTTTTACTGATCAGTAGACTCACTGAACATCCAACATACATTTATGTACACCTTCCGTGTGCCAAGCCCTGAAAAGTGGTGAACAAAGTCAATGCAGGCTTTGCCCTCCCAGGACGTCTAGTTCATCATCTCTTTTACTTCCTGTACCCAATGGCATTAAATGTGAGATGGCTTAGCAGCGACTCAGCCTACAGTTTATATCCATGGTACAGAAGGAATGAAACTAATCTATGTTCAAGTTAGTCCCATTCCACTGAATGTTACCCAAAGATAGCAGTTTGCAAAGGTGAATACGAGAATAATTTCTTCTTGACAACTACAGTTGTCTGAGATAAACAAAATAGATTAAAGTCATCCAGCGGGGCATCAGCAACCTGACCAAGTAGGGAGAAAGTATGCAGGCAAGCAGAGAAGGAAAAAGAGAAGTAAATAAAACCACACCGAGGTAGAATCACCAGGGCGGTGAGAGAGCAGGGTGATATAAGTCACGTTGACAGCCTACTTGGACGGAGCCTGGTCCAGAAGAATGTCTTTGCGAGCAACGGGTTTAAATCCCATGGGCTGTTGGTGAATGTTTAGTTGTATTTCCTGGTGTCTGGTGATACCCACTTACGTACATCCCAGGAAGATATTCATCACGATGGATATAAGCCCTTCCATAATTTATCAGCCTCCCTTTATTTTATAGATGGTATTTCATTACATGCTTGGAAACACCATCTCATTACTATCCCTCCTGGTTATGTTACTATTTATTTAATTTTGTCACATTATGATAATTTTTAAAAGTGTTCCTTAAAACATTTTTTTCTAAGTTTGAAACGCCATTCCACTTTTCTATTTCTACATATTTTCCCTTTGTAGAGTAGTAATTATTGAGTCAAAATCATTTAATCTGTAGAGATTGTTCCCTTGCAAGATGTTAAAAGAAATCCTGTAACCTGAGACATCAGTATTCATAGTAATATTACTCTTGTTTTTGTTATGCTAACATGTGGTGTGTATTTTTAATTTATCTTTAATAAGTTTAAGTTTTTCAACTACTTTGTCTGAAAAGACACTGTTTGGGCAGATGTTTATACACAAAAATAAAGTCACATTGCTCTGAAACATTAGCACTTTTATAGTGCAACTCAAAATGTTTTTGTATGTAGGGTTGAAAAAGCGATGCAGTGCGAGTGCCTATTTGCATGTGTAGCTGCTAATTAATGTTTCCTGAGACAGAGAGGACTGTGCAAATATGTACATATTGACATGTATTTAGAATAGGCAAACCTGCGTAAATAAATCTATTTAGCCATATGTTAAGCAATCAATACCTATCAGCCCCCAAATACTAAAAAAGGCAACCCAACATGCCCTGTTACCAGTTTACAAAGTATTCTTTACTCCTGGGTCAATACAGTTGAAGGCCACGTGTTTTATAGGACTATGTATCCATATTGTCCTCACAGAACTTCCACTAAACCCTTATAAAATCTGCAAAAAAAAAAAATTTTTTTTAGAAATACAATTTTTTCCTGTCTTGCAGGATTTTTTTTTTTTTTTTTTTGAAAAGAGGACCTGTAAATGTACAAAGTATACATCCCCAAAATGAGCATATTTGCTAGTTACTCAAGTTTGGAAACTTGATTTTGAATCAAGTTTTATTCTTCAATTTGAAAACAAAGTCTTCTGACTTACTCAACTTTAGAGTAATATAAAAGAAAACCATTTTTAGAGAGCCTCACATCATTTGGGAGGGGCAATGTACAACTTGGATTTCATCATGGATTTGTCCCACATGCTACTAGCTCTTTCAATGGTTTCTACTTGAGCGAACTGCCAATTGCCTTAGCCTAAGAAAATCCTTATCCACTAATGAATATTACTTAGACTTTTAATTATTAATGATCAGAATCCTAAAAATAAAAACAGGTTTTTGTTGTTCTAGTTAACAATACTATTTGGTTTCAGAACGTGAACAAGGAAGCGTTCTATTCCCTGCTTAGGAAAGATGTTGTAACGTTAACAGGCAACAAAAAATAAGCAGAACCACTCAACTTTTTTTTTTTTTCCAGCTTTTCTATCAAGGACCATGATCTTCAAATTGCAAACGTTAGAACAAACATCATTAAGGGGGAATTGAATTCCAGAATAGATGAAGAGATAGTAGAAAAGTAACTAGCACTTCAAATGAGTTCAAGTCTCCTTATGAATAGCATCCCATGGCGCTGGAAGAATTTGCAGATGCAATGATGAAACCAGTATCAGTAATCTTGAAGAAATCACGGATAGCAGGAGAGGTGCCAGACTAGAGATCTGAAAACATCCCAATTCTGTAAAAGGGGTAAAAGCAAACTGCATCAACTACGTGATAGCCAACTTGTTGTCAGCCCGGTCAAATTGAAGATTAAGTTATCAGATAGATGGTTTATAAGAAAGCAGGGGAGGAAATGCAATAATTACTAGAAGGCTTCATGGGTAACCTAAAAATGAATACGGCAGTCCCCCCCTTATCCGGGGGATACATCCCAGGCCCCCCAGTGGATGCCTGAAACCACAGATACCAAACCTTATATATACCACATTTTTTTCCCTATACGTGCATACCTCTGATAAAATTTAAGTCATAAATTAGGCGCAGTAAGATATTAACAACAATAATCATAAAAGAGAACAGTGTAACAACATACTGTAATAAAGGTTATGGGAATGCGATGTCTCTTTCTCTCTCTCTCTCAAAATGTCTTACTGTTCTGTACTTACCCTTCTTGTGATGGTGTGGGACAGTAAGAGGTCTATGTGATGAGATTAAGTGAGGGGAATGGAATAGGCATTGTGACATCATGTTAGGTAGTTATTGAGCTTCTGACAAGAAGTCAAAAGGAAGATCATCTGCTTCCAGAGCGCGGGGGTAACTGAAACTCTGAAAGGCAAAACCACGCATAAAGGGGAACAACTCCATTGCCAAATGCCCCTCATTTCTAAATTTCATTACAAACCACTATTAACTAAAATGGTTGTCAAAAACCATCACAGCAACACAAAGTAATATGGTATTTTAGGCGATAGACTTATTTACCAGTTCAAGACACATGAAAATTTATATATCAAGAGCCACATGAAAAGGACTTGTGGTTTTTAATTGCCAACATGCTCGATATTGTATGACAGTTGTATGACAGCTATGCTGAAATGGTGACAACAGGGCGGGGTCCATTACTTTCATGTGAAGGAACCTGGTATTAAAACTGTACCTACAAGTCATTAGAGCTCATCTTGCCACTTCCGGTTTCCAGTTTGGGGCACCAACGTTTGGAAGGTAGTGTGAAACAAGAGTGGAGAGGCTGATGAAGGAAGGGCATTTCGATCACAGTGACAAACCGCTGAGGGACTTAAAATCCAAAGACTGAAAGAGTCCTTTTCAAAGTGATCTTAGAAGTCCTTGGTAATAGACTGAAGAAGATTCAGTCTGTAGGCAGAAACAATTGGTGGATGTTGTAGGAAACCAGGGAAGAGGTTTCTTTCTATTAGAAATACCAAAAATGAATCTGCCTATCTTAAGAAGCAATCATTTTCCTGTCTCTGGGAGTGTTCACATAGAGACTGGATAGAACAAAGGGATTTCTACATTGCTTGGGCAACTGGTCAAGTTTTTAGATCCCTTTCAATTCTATGATTATTTGATTCTCAGTATTTCTAACTACCACTTAGTATTCTTTGGATAGCACCCCTCCAAAAAAAAAAAAAAAAAAAAGAAAAGTAAAAGAAAGAAAGAAAAAATATCTTGAACAGTTTCTAAATATTTAGAAAAAGTTTATTGAATATAGTAGTTTTCATTGCCATGAAGAAATGTATTCAGATGTCATCATACAATAAATCCCAGAAAAAGCTTTATTTTAGCTTTCTTCTTTGGCATAGGCACAACGTTTATGTAATCTTAACGATGCATATATATTTTGCCATTTTATTTGATTTGTTGTTCTAAAAGAAACATGTTTAAATTGTATACTTAGGCAAGCTTAGCATCATTTTCTCTTTACTGATTTAGTTAAATATAGATTGCAAGACTCAGAAGTGAGCAATTCGTTGATGATTCTCAGCCTTTTGTGCTAAAAATTTATAATCCGGAAAGTAAAAACTCCCAACCAGAGAAGACTGACTCTACCCACAGCTCCAGACAGGATGGAAATAATTTGATAATATGAAAAATATATCTCTATTTATTCTCAGTTTCCATGAGCTACTCAGATTCAGCCTATGTCCTAAGATATTTCTTCACAAGTGGGGCATACCTATAAAGTTTGGGGATTCTTAAGTAAAGAAATTTGCATGTCAGTAAAAGATGAAATCTTTGAAATGTATATTCAAATCAGTGAACCATATGCAAAAAAAGAAACAGTCTCTAAAATGGGGCACTCCCTTGAAAGAATGCTAGTACCTCTGTGCCTATTTCAGAGGGAGTGGGGAGTTGCAAAATATGGAGGAAAATTAATTTTACTAGTTTAAGAAAGATGTGAGGCGTTTTCTTTGAAATCAAAGAGAGATCAGTTCTGTTGTATGTTATAAATCTTGCTCACTACACCATAAGTATTTAATAAACTTGACTATGGACTGATAGCATCAAGGAATATTTTTGAACATAGGCAAAATGTAAGTGATTTAGCTAACATGACTTTACATATTCATTATATAAATTTCAATGCTTGCTAAAGTTGTGGAGAGATAATTTAATCATCATAATAGAGTGCTTATAGGATTACACTAGGGAAAGTTACTATATGTAGTTGGATTAAAAAAATAATGTTGCACAACAAGCCTCATGTATAATACATCTCCTAATAGCAAGGATTCAGAGATGCCAAAGGGCAAATCAAGATGTAACCCAGTCCAACATCAGCCTATAAGGACTATATATAGAAAAAAATAATAAATAAAAAAATAAAAACCTGAATGTCCCTTTTTAGCCCGTGTTTTAGGTATTACTCTGGAATCCTATATCCAACATTGTAAAGGATTGCGTGGGATTTAAAAAACGAGAAGTTACTGTAGATATAATTCCACAATTAAAGTAATCAAACAAATATGAGCAGTGAAAAAAAAAACTTAATGTCTAAAGTCTTAGAAAATGGCATAATAACGTAAGAGCAAATTCGTTTTGTAGAAAAACTATAGCATTGCTCAGAAGAATGTTAAATAAAATAAAACATAAGGTACTATATTCATAATTCAACAGATCACTAATTTTTCTTCTCAAGTGAACTTGCTGTATTAGTTAAGCATCCAAAAAAAAAAAAAATTATATGGAGGAAAAAGAGGCCAAAATACAAAAAACACGCTCAGTGACAGTATGTTTTGTTATACAAAGGTATTTAAAGGGATTAAAAATATATTTTCTTTTAGCTTCCTAAAGATTGGAGAAGGGCATCTGTATTAATGGAGTTTGCAGATGGATGCCAACATTAAATTAAATTGTCAACACTAAGAAATATGTTAAAATGTAAGGACTTCTAAAGAACGATAAATGGTTACAGAAATAATGATATAAATTAAGCAAGTGTAAAGCAAAATATCTGCAGAAAATAATTGAAAATACACTATTCTGTGGTGAACCCGAAAGATAATTAAGAATTGTCATAGACCAGTCGTTCCCTTTCTTGGGTCGTGACCTAGATTAAGGTTGCTGAGGGCCTGCAGAGGGTCAGGAAGGATCCTGGGGCAGGGGTGGGGGGTTGTTTGTCTCTGACCTCCTGGATAAACATGGAAGGGCATAGGGGAAGGAGTTGTCTTTTGATTTTCTCTCCCTCCCCACCCCAGAGAAAGAGGAAACAGTAGGGAGGAAATGTAGGGTAGTGAGGAGTCCTTCTTTGGGCCACAGCATCAGAGCTGTAACCAGTATTTACAGATGAATGACACAGATACCCTTAGAGCTGTCATCACTGCAATCCTCACTGCCTACCTGGGATCCAGGGGAGCCGGTGGTTCATGAAATGTTGTATTGCAATAATGCCTGTTCTATATTAATTTCAATAGAGCAAATAGGTGGAACTCTTTTAGGAACTCTTTCAGTCTGGCCAGTGAAGCCATAATGATGACCAATTTATAGCTTTCGTAAGAGGCAATTAAGAAGCCCCGTAGTTGATGTTAGAAGTTGGTGGGAAATAGTTGGTTCACAAAGAAAAATACTGAGGTCCAAAAAAGAAGCAGTATTTTTTCTTTCTCTTTTTTTTTTCCCCTGGGATCCAAATAAGAAAATTTGGGGCAATTTTGATTTTTCTGAATGAGAGCCAAGAACAACTAAAATAATGAAGAAGCTCCAAGGATACCGTGGAGGAGAAAAATATGTGTCATTTAAGCTGCAGAAAGAGAAGCCTTCAAATAAATTAATGTGGTAGGCAGCTCAGGTGACTGGTAAAAATAACATGGTATTAACATAGAAGCTAAGTGACATAGAAACTAAAAATTTAGCTTGGATATAGGGAACTATTTCCAACAGATGTGTATCTAAACATCTAAGCTTGCATACAGGCGTTTAAATGAGCAGCAAAACATTAATTTCTTCATAAGTTGAAGTTTAATGGGAGCCTGAGACAGAAACCAGGTACTGTACTTCCAGAAGTGAACCACATCATCAGTTGATAATTCTCAAACAGCTGTCTGTTCCATTTACAAATGATTTCAACCTGATAATTTTCAGCTCTGAAGTATCATTTCATGTGCACACTGCCAACTCATAGACCCTCTTAGAGGTTCGAACACTGTCATCAGGGTTGCACTGCTCAACGCCCTTTTCCTAGAACAATAAAACCCCTCCATACTTTTTCAACTTGTCACGTTTTCATTGCATTATAGAATTTAAAGAAGCTTTGAAGATGAAAAAGACTGTACACAATGCTTAAGTGTTACTATTATTATGATGATGATGATATGGTCTACAAGATGTACAAGGGCATTTTGGGATGAATGTATCATGAGTCACAAAGTTGCAACTGAAGACAGCTGTTTGATTGCTACTTGAGAGAGTAGAGTTGAACAAGCTTGAATATGGATGATCTCATTTGGCTTTATAAAAAAACTAAACAGAGCACAGGCAGTTAGTTGGATATCTCCAAGGAAAAGAAAACTTAGTGTAATTCATCTCTCACTGCAGTATATATCATACTCTTGCTTAGAAACTCCAGATAGGATTTCTGTTTCCAAAAGGTGAAATTATCTTTAGCATGGTGACCTCACTCTTTGGTCACAACATGTAATCCTGCTGATTATTATTACTTTTTGAACTGTATTTATTGCTGTCTTAATTTCTTTGTTATTTCCCTCTGCTCTATTATAATTATTTCATGATTGATATTTTTCTTGACCATTTTTTTCCTCCTTCGGGAATGAAGAAAAAATTTCTTAGAACATTGGCTTATATTCGCGAACTCCGGTGCTACTGTAAAGCATGGAGGGAGAACAGGAATTCAAAACCTCAACTCGGTGCAAGATGCAAAGAAATAAAAAATTAAATAATTATATAAGATGAAATAACAAGAAATGCCAAGAATTCCATGTGGTTAATTACCAACTGACTCAAATAGACCAAAAGGACTACAGGTTTAGGTGGGGAAACACTCACATTGTGTTAACCTGGATTACAAATGTTGTAACAAAGAAATAGAACTTTTCCGAAGTTGTATTGATAGGCAGAAAGGACCAGAATGACATTTACACTGAAGGAATGCTGTGAGAAAAGTCACAGAGGTGGAAAGGAAAAGGAGTTTTTCATGGAATGATATGATTAGCATAAAGAGCCTCTGAGGAATTCTGGGAAAAGGGATGGAAAAGCTGCTGGGGAAAGTTTTCGGCAGCTGTTAAATCTAGATGAAGACGATGAAACTTTAGTCTGAAAGCCTAGGATAACAAATACCATATGTCACATCCAATTTATTGATTGATCCAGATAGACTGATTTATAGAGGATATCCTAAAATTTGTGTTAACAAAGATTATGAATTGACTGTGGAGGGATTTTCAAGGTTCAGTAGAAACAGCCCTATGCATATGGGCATAAATGTAAAGGGAATATGGATGCAGAACGCACGCTGTTTACCATTTATGAGTTAAGCAATAGGGAGTCACTGAAGATGTTGATGTGGAAGAATAACTATACTAAAGGGTTTTTTAAATATTTCTTTAATAAAGACACAAATGTAGATTAGAGAAAGAAGATAGTGGTGCAACCAATCAGGCATGAGATGGAAGTCTTAATCAAGGAAAGTGGCCATAAGGAAGGAAAAAATGATGGAAAGAAATAACACAATCAAGCCAAAAAAAAAAAAAATCAATAAGCCCTTATGACTGTTGTGTGTATGGGATATAAGTAAGAATGAAACAAAGATGAATACGCAGTTTTGAGCTCCAGTGACGGAGAGGCTTTGTCTGATAACTTACAAATGTACTTTGTCATTGAATATGCTTGTCAACCTTGTGAAATCTGGATCTGGGTCACTTAGTATAGGGACAGTCCCCCCTCACTAATACTCCAAAATGGAGTGGAGAAAATGGAGAACATTTGGTTAGATCATTCTCACCTCTGAAATTTCACTTTGTGGGCACCCTGCTAACTTGTAGACCCTCTCAAGGGTTTGCGCATTATGATTAGGGTTGCACTGTTCAGCAACCTTTTGAAGAAAAGAAAACCCTGTCCAAGGGGGAATTAAGTGATTGTCATTATTGATAGTATTTGACTGAATTTTTTATAAGTAGACACACAATTTTCAGTGGCTTCTACTGTGTAAGTAAAGGGTGAATACATTATATTTTCTTGACTGAATGTATCACCAAGGGTCGAGTATCTAATTCCCTAAAAGGCAGAGACCACGTATACTTTGATAACAATGTAGGGGTGGAAGCTCTGTGGTGATCTTGTCCAAATTGAGGTTTCTGTTGAAAAGGAAAATGTTTATTTAATTTTTGTAATTTATACTATAATTTGTATTATCAATAGTTGGATGTACAAGGTGAAAATGAGGTCTTTCATGATCAGATCACATAGTCTTAAAAATACAGCCTGTGGAGTCAGTAAATTTTCATACTGGGGTATGACTCTTTGGCTAAATTAGGCACCAAAATACAACATTTAAGAGGACTATCAATAAAATTGGTTAAAAAAAAGCATTCACCAAAAACAGCAGTGAAATTAATCCTCCTTCCTTGGAATTTATCATTGGCTCTATCTTATACGTATTTAATATTGTTTTCCCTACAGAATTATTTACCAAAGATGTAGGCACATGTTCCAATGATATATTTAATTTTATTTCATTTGTGGAGAAAACTACTTTTGTTAATTTACATTTTTGTTTTAATTTGCTAACTTGTAAAAAGATATCTGCTAAATGATGGAGATAAAGCTACACTACATGATATATAGCTTAAAAGTCAAATCCTGAAGGAGATAACCTACTTCTCCAAATGCTTAACATATCTAAGAATGGCTTGAACTCATATGACATAATCTAACCTAGAAATGGGTAAGGAAAATATCCTAGCACCAGAACTAAATTTGGTTCTGTTACTTTTTTTTTTTTTTAAATGAAGAAACTGTGTGAACTTGAGAAGTTACTAAATTTCTCTGGGTTTTCATTTCTTTAGCTGTAAAGTGAAGAGATCAGACAAGATGCTCTTTCACAGAACTAAATTTTATGAGGTTTTATCAGGTGGAATCTGTGTAGGTAACCAAGTAGGCTGAAGAGAAACCCATGAACTTTGATTTTGAACTTTATCAACACAAGAAGGTCTGGAGCCACTGGCTGCCTGCTTTCTTTGTGCTCCTACGTTTCCCCACTGACTGAAATACATAGGAGGAAAAACCTGTGAGGAATAGTAAATGCTGACTTGATTACAGAGCCGTGGGGACACTGAAGGATCCAGGTGAGCAGCCTCAGAAGGTATGAAATTATATATCCCTGCCGCATTTCCTCCAAGTGTCTTCAAAAAAGAATTCGTTTCCATGGGCACTTCCACGCCATGCTGGTGAAGACATAATCAGTGCCTTATTTCTGGAGATCATTTGGACCATACCTATCAGGACATAAAACGTATATACCTATCTTTCAGTAATTCCCCTTCTAAGAATCTGACCTATGGAGATGACCAGGTGTGCAAAGCTCTACACTCAAGAATGTTCATTGCATTCTTTGCCATTGTGAAAAACTGGAAACAATATAAAACATGACAGATAGAGGCTCTATACAGCCATTAAAAATAAATGGAATGGAAAGATGTGGACAACATCTTATCAATTATAAAAAAGGATTTTTTACTATTTATGAATATTATTTATATATAATATATTACATATGAATATATTATTTATTTATCTATTTTAAAATTAATTTATTTAAATGAAAAAAAAAAGAAACAAAAACAGTTCACTATTTCTCCCACCTCCTACCTCTGCCTCTGGCAACCATCAATCTGTTCTCTGTGCCTTGTTGTTGTTTTAGATTTTACATATAAGTGAGGTATATGATAATTTTTTTTGTCTGACTTATTTCAGTTAGCATCAGTCCCTCAAGTTCCATCCATGTTGTCACAAATGGCAAGATTTCATTCGTTTTCACAGCTGAATAGTATTACTTTGTATATATGTAGCACAATTTCCATATCCATTCATCAATATGTTGTCTATTGTAAATAATGGTGCAGTGAACATGGGGTTTTTCGAATTATTGTTTTCATTTTCTTCTGATTGATACCTAAAAATGGAATTGCTGGATCTTATACTAGCTTTATATTTAATTTTTTTTAGGAATTTTCGAACTGCTTTTCACAGTGGTTGCACCAACTTACATTCTCAACAACAGAGCACCAAGGTTCCCTTTGCTCCATATCCTCACCAACACTTGCTATTTCTTGTCTTTTTGATAATAGCCATTCTAACAGGTGTGAGGTGATGTCTCATTGTAGTTTTGATTTGTATTTCCCTGATGATTAATGATGTTGAGCATCTTTTCATGTGTCTGTTGGCCATCTCCATGTCTTCTTTGGAAAAAAATGTCTATGTAGATCTTCTGCCCATTTCTAAATTGGATTATTTGTTTGTTTTTGCTGTGGAGTTGTATGAGTTCCTTATGTATTTTGAATATGGACACCTTCTCAGATATATGATTTGCAAATTTTTCTCCCATCCAGTAGGTTGCCTTTTCATTTTGTTGATGGTTTCCTTTGTTGTTCAGAAGCTGTTTTGTTTGGTGTAGTTCCACTTGTTTGCTTTGACTTTCATTGCTTTTGCTTTTGGTGTCAGATTCAAAAGACCATCACCAAAACCTAGGTTAAGGCACTTACTGCCTATGTTTTTCTCTAGAGTTTTATGGTTTCAGATCTTTTGTTTAAGTCTTCAATCCATTTTGAGGGTTTTTTTTTTTTAGCTTATTTTTGTGCATGGTACATGTGGTTCAGTTTCATTCTTTTGCACATAACTGTCCGATTTTCCCAACACCATTTATTGAAGAGATTGTCCTTTTCTTGTGTATATTCTTGACTCCTTTGTCTTAAATTAGTTGACCATATACATGTGAGTTTATTTCTGGGTTATGTTCCATTGATATGTTTGTCTATTTTTGTGCCAATGCCACAATGTTTTAATGACTATAGCTTTGTAATATAGCTTGAAATCAGGGAGTGTGATACCTCCAACTCTGTTCTTTTTTTCTTAAGATTGCTTTGGCTATTTGGGGTTTTATGGTTCCATAAAATTTTTGGATTGTGTGTTCCATTTCTGTGCAAAGTGACTTTGGAATTTGAGAGAGATTGCATTGAATTTATAGATTGCTTTGGATAATGTGGACATTTTTAACAACATTAATTCTTCTAATCTATGAGCACAGAATATCTTTTCATTTATTTGTGTTTCTTTGATTTCTTTTGTTAAAGTCTAGAGACCAACATGACTTACACACCATTTATGGAAAAATTGTGTGTGTGTATACCTGAGTGTAAGTGCACTGATAGGGTTTCAGATGTTTTTACTTCATTTTTGAACCCTTTTAACACGTGAACTTTTTTTTTTTAAGATTATATTTATTTGAGAGAGAGAGTGAGTGAGAGAGAGAGAGAGCACAGGTAGGGGAGGAGTAGAGGGAGAGGGAGAAGCAGACTTCCCCCTGAACAGCAAGCTGATGCGGGGCTTGATCCCAGGACTCAGGGATCATGACCTGAGCTGAGGGCAGACGCTTAATTGACTGAGCCACCCAGGCACCCTGAACTTAAATTTTTAAGAATCAATGTGTATCGAGATTTTAAAAACAGGAACTGAATATGGGATAATTTTGACTCCCAATGAGCTGAAAGTGAACATAGAACACCTGGATAACAGCTATGCCAGTGGTGAGCATTCTTTTTAGTTCATGACTAAGTTGTGAAATACTGAAATTTGGAATGACTTTTTTTTAAGGAATATCTTAATTATCAGGAATTACAATGTCTGCAACTGTGCTTAACTATTTCTTTGTTATATCATTATAACCAAAGGATTTTCCTTTTATCCTGGCTTATAAGCCCTGAAATTATGTTACTATCATGTGTTATACTTTATGATAATGTTGTTCTAACTTTGAACAGATTTTTTTAACTAGGATATTTTGTTTTTTCTTGAATGTTCTTGTGGGGTACTTATTTTACCTGTTCAACATCTGAAGCCACTCTTTCCTATATACATCTTTCTAGGGTGTAAAGGAAAACTTCCCTTTGTGGAAGTTAATCATGTGAGATATTTGCTTTCCTTGAGCTAAGACACAACTTTTGCCTTCAGACATTCCAGCACCAGACTCTAACTAAGGAACTGCTATCTCAGGAGGGAAGTGAGGAGGAATCCTCTTTCTTGGTGGCCAACACAATGCTGATGGCTGCATGGGCATGTCTCTGGGGCAAAAGTGCCAGCTCTTCAAGTGTCAGATCTTGAGCTCAGAAGCAGCAGCAATGATTTATCAGTTTAGTTTAATAACAAACAAACAAAAACCATAAATCCACTTTGGGCATAGAGCCCAATGTGGGGCTTGAACTCACATCCCGGAATCAAGACCCGAGCTGAGATTAAGAGTCAGACTTTTGAACCACTGGGCCACGCAGGCACCCCTTTATCAGTTTAGTACAAAGGTAATTTGAGTTGTTGTTTCTGAAACTAAGCTTTGAGTTGGTTTTCCAGTTCTCCCAATGATTGTCTGAGCTGCTATGTGCACTTATTTTCTTCTTAATCATCTAGTCTGCTTGGGACCAAGGACTCTGTCTGATAAACTCACACTTCTCTGCTTCCTATCATCACACACACGCTCATAACTGCATCTTTGCCTTTTCTTTCATGCCACAAAGGAAATGTGCCCCTCTCTATCCAAGAAGGAGGGTATATTATTGATGCCATCTGCCATCATCTTATGAATTTGGCTTCTCACATTATGTCCTCTCTTATCTGCTTTATCAATCACTCCCTTTTCACGAGATCGTTCCCTTCCACGTGCATGTTCCTGCACCTGCCACCTTTGAAAACGTGTCTTGCCTCGCCCATACTTACAAGTACCCAAGTCTCTGGATCCTTAACTGCCATACACCCTAAAAAGTTTATGTGTGCACATTGCTTCCTCTTCCTCGCCTTTGACTCATTCCCCAGCTCTCCTCATTATGGTTTCAGTTCTCATCATTCCACTGGAACATTTTGTGATAAGGTCTCCAACAAGCTAGTTCTCTAAAATCTAACTCAGGTAACGCAAACTCTTAGTTTCCTTTCTCTCTTGCAATAGCTTCCTTCCTCTTGGGTTATTTGCACCCTGCTCGGCTTTCCCTCTTTCACATAAGTTGCTCCTTTCCAGTCTCCTTTGTTGGTTGAGAAGTCTTTGCCTCCAACTGACCTCTCTCGTCTCAGTCCTAGGTTCTCAGCTTTTCTGTAATTTTTCCAGAAATAATATGATATATTTTTGCGGCTGGAAATGTCACTTGTACACTGATGACAAGTGACAGTATACAACTGACATTGTATCTTTCCTTCCCAGATCTCTTAACCATAAGTTCTAGACTTCACATCTCCACTTGAATGTCACACTCGCCCCACTAAAACCTGTTCCTTCCCTAATCTTGTTCATCCCAGTAAATGGCACCACCATCACCCTGTTTCTTCAAGTAAGTAACTTTGCATCTTCTTTTCCTCTTGTTTCTCACATGCAGTCCATCAGAAATACCACCAATTTTACATGCAAATTATTCCTCATGTCTCCTCACTTGTCTCTACTTCCTTGGGCAGTACCCTAATCTCTTACCAAAGTACTCTAGTAACCAGTAACCCTATAACCACTCCAGTTCTTGGCTTTGTGGGCTTTTCCTTATAAGATCATACGTTCTCTGACAGCAGGGCTCTTGTTGGTCTTGAATTTTTTGCTCTTATCTCAGTGCCTCATTCATAGTAGGTGTTCATTAAATATTTATTTAATGAAAAACTTAGTCAGTCCATCAATCAATCCATCAATCAACTGATTAGACTGAACTGGCAGCAAGTTGAATACTAACTTGTCTGGAAAAGTTGGAAAAAAAATCAGCAGATGGTGATATGAATTGGATTGGGATGCTTTATAAATAAAATTAAAATCCCCATTATCAAGCTGCCAAGTAAAGAAGTTGAATGATAATATTGAATATTCAAAGTAGGTGGACTGAAAGGTATATTCATGTTAATGACATTGCAATTTATCTCATTTGCAATGAAAATTGCTCTTAAAATAATTCAATACAAGCAACTACTATTAATTAACTTGTTAACAAATAATTATTGAGCACCTATTATATGGCAGGTACTGTTATGAATGCAGGGAATACAGCGGCAAGCAAAACAGAAAAGAATCTGCATTTATGAAACACACAACTTAGGGAGAGAGACAAATCAGATAAATAGGTAAACTCTTATCATATACTAATAAACTTGGTGGATAAAAAATAGAGCAGGAAAGGAGGATGTAAAATGTGCACAAGGATTTAACATTTTAGGTTGAGTGTCCAGGATAGGTCTCACTGAGGAGCTGATTTTTTTTTTTTTTTTTTTGACAGAGAGAGAGAGAGAGAGAGGTCACAAGAAGGCAGAGAGGCAGACAGAGGTGGGGTGGGGAAGCAGACTCCCTGCTGAGCAGAGAGCCTGATGTGAGGCTCGATCCCAGGACCCTGAGATCATGACCTGAGCCGAAGACAGAAGCTTAACCCACTGAGCCATCCAGGTGCCCTAGGAGGTGATTTTTAAGTAAATATCTGAATGAGGTAAGGGAGAGAGCTATGGGAATATTCACAGGAAAAGTATATCAGAGGGAACAGAAGATGCAAAGGCCTTGAGGAGGTCATGTATTTTCATATTAGAAAAATATTAAGAAGACCAGGGGCTGGAGTGGAGTGAACAAAGGTGAGGATAATAGGAAACCCATTGAGAGGTAAAGTTGGGGGGTGGTGGTAGGATTCTTCCTGAATTACGTGAGGGCTTTAGATTTAATGCAAAATGATGTGAAAAGCCATTAGAGAGGACTTTGAGTAGAGGTGTGGTACATGATCTGGCTCAAGTTTTAAGAGGATCACAGAAGATTTTTCACAATTATTAGCCTACAAAATTAGTTGAGGGATGCCAATATAAACCAGGTTCAAAGTTATCATAATTACAGAACTCATGCAAATATGCATTACAGTCATGTACTTAAAGTATGGTGGTTATATGGCTTTCTGATATTTTGGCCCAAACAGAAAAAATAAAGAAAAACCCATTAAAGGCAAATAATACTCAAAAGCGCTTGTAATAATTATATTTCTTTACCTTACAAAAATTATTTCTAAAAAGAAAAAAAAATCACTTGATAAACACAATCTTAATATAATTGACTAAGTTTTAGTAAATGAAAAGGTAATTATTTTTAACCTAGTGATTGCATATCATCGCTAAGTATAAAATATAATATGAACTATCTTAATTATTTTGGGGGGGTAGTGCTGGGGCCAAGACTTCTTGGATTTGCATTCTAGCTCTGCCACCCACCAGCCATGTAATCTTGGGCAAGGAAATTCTCTCTCTGTGCCTCAGGTTTCTCATCTCTAGAATGGGAATGATGATAATGTGTCCTTCATAGAGTTGTTTTGAGAGTACATGAGACAGTAAGCAGAAAGGATTTAATTAACCCAAAGCTATTAGAGTCAACGTCTTTTAAAATAAATAAATAATAATAAGAAGAATAGTTATTATTATTATTATTATTTCAGTTGCTGATTTTCAGTTGTTGCATTTAAGTGAGAACAGTGAGATGAATAGATTTCTAAGGAACATTTCAAGTCTAACATTATATAACTTTATTTAGACTAGGGTAAAACAATGTTGTATTTTGCCTTATTCCGAAGTTTTTTTTTTTTAATAAGTAATATTTCATGGATCAATTGGAAAATAAGTATTCAAAGGTAAGAATAATCCAAATGTTTTACTAGTTTACCAGACTTTTTAGGTTTGGTGTGATATCCAGGATCTAGATCTCTTATGCTCTAGTGTCCTATTCACGGTTGCAGAATAACCTTGTTTTAATATGTGTTGTGTTTACAGGTAAACATAAAATAGACATCACCAGAGCCACGGTGCGTAGAGTACAGTGAGTAATAATGTAGCGCAATGTGATAGGTCAGTATTTAGTCACTATTAAAATTGATAACAGAAAGATCAGAAAGATAATTTGAGTCTGCCTCCCTGAGTCTCCTTAGATCAATAATCTTTAGATTTCAAAGTTAATAGGCATGATATGTGTAAACATCGTGTGCCCGCTTAGGCTAACCCTAGATGTGAACCTTTTGCACTGGGACAGGTTTTAATGTGATCCTTCATCGTTCTGTGACCACCAGTGACTTTCTATGAAATCTTCATACCCATGTGTGGGTTTGAGTTCCTTGGTCATCTTCCTAGGGAGCCTTTCTAATACCAAAGGATTATCAATGTTTTAAGATAAATATTTTGTCTTTCTTCTTTTAGTAAGTTTTGAAGGATATTGTACAGAAAACAACCTTCTATAAACACAATAGGAGTAATTTGTCTAATAAAAGAATATATAATCTAAGATTATTAAATAAAACTGCTAATGTATTTTTGTAAAGATTTTATTTATTTGAGAGAGAGAGAGAGAGAGAGAGCATGAGCAGGGGGTGGGGCAGAGAGAGAAAGAGAGAGAGAAGCAGACTCTCTGTTGAGCAGAGAACCCAAAGCGGGCTCAATCCCAGGCCCCGCAGATCATGAACTGAGCCAAAGGCAGACACTTAAACAACTGAGCCAACCAGGCCCCCCTAAAACTGCTCATTTGAACAAACAATACCCCAGAGCTTGAGATAGGACAGCGTATTCAAAACACATGCTGTTGTTCGTAGCAGTTACTGGAATTTGTCTTTTAGGTATGTTCACTGCATTTCCAAATCGTTCCTGATACCTCTATGACTTTGCCATTTGAGGGTGAATTTGATGTTGAATATTATTACAAATTACACAAGGCCAAGTCTGGCAAGTAAGATGGGTCATCAATCTGTGAGATACCATTTTGGATGAAACGCATGAAAATCTTTTTGTTAGAATTGCTTATAATTGGCCACAAGTACAAACATAATTTTTTTAAAAAAATTCCATAGTAGTATAGTTCTAATACTAGTTCACACAGTTTAAGCCATAAACAAAGAAAACCAGTGAATGCAGAGCTTAGAGCTGACTTGGGGTGTGGTGTTAATCGGAGACCCCCGCAATGTCGCAGAACCCAGGATCTGTCTCTTTAGGTCTAAGCTCTGTTTTCTCTGCATTTGCTCACATTTTCTGTGGTGGCGAGACAGCTGCAAGAGCTCCAGCCTCACAGCTTCTCAAGACTGAGTGCTGGGGGAATAAAAGATCCGGATTTTCTCTCCATTCGTCCCTTGAGGTTTCCTTGGCTCCAACTCTGTCAGGTTCCTGAATGCGATGCTCTGATAAGCAACACCAGAGTCAGATGCTGGCTTTTCTTGCAGTGAGTCATCTTTATGGATTAAGAACAAGGGCTTCTCTTCCTCCAAAGGAAAACCAGTGGACTATTTCTAGGGAAGAGAGAAAGAATGTTGGAAGCTAAAAACTAGCGAGTGTTTACACAAGTGGACACACACACAAACACACATGCATCCTTCATAATTGTAAGGTTTAATGTCAAGTCGAAACCATAGACTGGAGTCCCAGTTCTGCCACCAGAGTAACCCTCAATCCAGTTAGTTCTATACCTGACTGCATATTTGGCTTTGACTAATTGTTGCATATATTTCCTTTTTCTTCTCTACAATATGGGGATTATAGCGATTCTCATATTTGTTCCGATTAAATGAACTACTATCCACGAATACTTAGAACAGAACCCGGTGTTAGTGTCAGCTACTGTGATTACTTGGGTGTGTATTTAGACTTTGCAGTCCTTCTCTGTTTCTTGTAAAGCTAGAGGCAGGTACTGCATTTCAATAAAAAGCCAATGTTTTGTCGTTTTATGGTTTCATAAGCATGTGGATAATTCTCATCTTCTAGGACAGTCTTTACCAAGGTATCTTTGAAGCAGGAGACCATTACAAAGAGGTTAAATTTTATAATGATCTCAGTAGAAATTCTATAACTTTCCTCTAATGAGATTCTGGATGAAAAAAGAAACCCACTGCCCAAAATATAGTTAAGGAATATGTACTTGTGAGAGTAGCTTGTGGTTGAGTCATAAAAAAATCTTAATAAAGCAGAAAGATCCTAAGCTCTGACCTCTACTCTATCAATAGAATATCGGGCTGGCTATGTGATGAAACATGGAGCAAGATTTTAATTTTTGTGTAATGACATCATAAGTCACAGTATAAATATCTTACGAAGCAGCGCATACCGCCTAGTAGAACAAATTATTGAATTGCCAACTGTAACCAGTGCTTGGGCCATGATAACATAATCCTATTTAAATTATTCTGATATGCCTCACAGAAATGGTTGTTTCTAGATGGCCGCTTTACATTCACTTTCCCTTCTATGGTCCAAAGGTAGAATTGCCTTTATTCACCTAGTATGAGTTCAAGATGCAGTGGCACGTCTCTTTAAATCAAATAAAATTTGGTTTTAGGTGCCTCAAAGTAGTCTTGAGATTTTACCTGTTAGGATCTAACGTATAGCAACTGGAAACTCATGGCGTAATTGAAACTGTATTTGCATTCTTCACGCGATTTTGTGTTTAGAAGAGATAATAGGAGGTATGTTTTGATTATGTTTCCTTGTTTAAAGAGTTTAATATACATGTAAATATATGTGTAGGCATTGTGCTGTGATATTCTGCATGACTAGTTATAAAATTGGATATGAGGAGTTCAGGGATCTTGCCCAGGACTGCTTCAAATAAAATACGTTAAAGCATATTGGGAAAAGATTAGGTGGTACTGTCTAGAAACTTAGTTTAAGACTGTGAATGATAGAAAGAGAGGGTAATTAATGTTTCACAAAACAGCAACCACAATGATCATGAAATGGTTCTCTGTAGTTATCTGCCTTATGCCTTATCTACATCTTTGGGAAGGATGAATAAAATAGTTGGAAGTCTCAGATATTATTACTAATGTTCTTAATCTTGAACTTCTGAATTTCTTGGGGCTCAAGAAATTCCCCTTATTCCCAAGAGTCTTACCTTGTTTATCTTACTGACTTAATTAGCTTTGAACTATGAGTGTCCGTGCTTCTCTTTCAGACAGAGCTATCTCCAGAGTCTAGACTAGAGCAAATTGGAACAAGTGCCCAGGGCTCTGCTCTGCTGGAGAAACCCCGCAGCTGGGGCTGCTCCAGTGGTTTTGTGCATGTTGTCTAGGGAGAAAGGAGGAGGAGATGGGAGTTAATACAGTAGAGCACAATGATCAAAAACAATTAGCACAATTTAGAGAGCACCCTCTATCCCAACTTTTTCTTACCCCTTGGAAGGGCCGTAGCTCTAGTGCCCTACGCACTGCAAACCTCTATAAATGGCCTTCCATATTGGAACTACATTATTATTAACATTAACTCATGCCTTCGTGCATTCACCCAACTAACAATTATTGAGGTCTTTGTATCTTCACATTGGCATTGGATCATTTAATATTTGTCATAGTCAAAAGATCGCTCTTTCTCTCATTTCTTGGTGAACACAAGAATCACAAGGCATGCTTACTAAAATTACATTCTCCAGAGATCACTTCAGTAGGTGAGGGCTGTACATTTGTATTTTTAGAAAGTACCCAAGGTAGTTTAAGAAACACCTAATTAGAGCATAAATTCCAAAGGTGGGGAGCAGGCCAGCTCACTTGCCACTGGGGTACCTAACACCTTCCACGGTGTCTGGTAGAGAGTTACTCAACAAATATTTGTTTAACTTTACTGAATTATATTGTAAGGACTATGGTAGACTATGTTAGTACAAAGATGATTTTATCGCAAGTCCTTCTATATCAGTCAGAGTCTAGGCGGATAACACAAGGCACGCTCAAAGAAGAATCTGGAGAGAGTTGAATGAAGAAGGATCCTTTACAAAGTCATGGGCAGGGGTTAGGGAGAAAGAGATGGTGAAACATTTGGGGTCTACCAAGACCCAGAAGCAGCTACCTTTAGGCCTAAAATAGTAAAGGGATAGGAAGCGTATTTCTGGAACCCAGTAAGAGTGTAGGTATGGTAAAGGGGCCCCCTGATGGGAGGGAATCAGGAGAATAAGTATCCAACTGCCTTTTTCCCCCCCATTCCCTGAGCTAATGGTATCATTGGTAAAAGTCCTCCAGAAACCAAATGGTAAAGGAGCCCAGGTGATGTTTCTCCTCTCATGGCAGAAAGAGAATGTGGAGAGTAGCTTCCTTCCAGAAGCTGGCTATCTACAGTCTTTCAAGTTATCTACATGCACCAAGGATACATCAATTCTGTGAAACACCAAGATGGAATGTTAACCAAAGTTTTCATTTTCCAAACGATCACACACTCCTAGACATGTACCCATGGATGCACACATTCACACTCGCACACACACACACACACACACACACACACACACACACACACACTTCCATGGGATTCATAATATTATGAAACATGATCCCTGTGGGAACCTGGACATTTGGATCTATACCATCAATTAAGTATCGCTTTAATGTTTGATAACTGAGTCTGCCAAAATTAATAGATATCAATAGATAGACTTATGCTAAAATGATTTGATAGTTTAATGTTAAATAATCTAGAGAAAAACACCATTAATATTTGAAGAGATTGTTTATCTGCACCTCAGTTCTATAACTTTCCTAACTCATGCTCTGGCTTCTAACTACAAAAAATCCCTTCCCATCTAAAATTTCTCAGCTTTCAGCCTCATTTTCTACACCCCCACATTTTAATGCGTAGGATTTAGTTAAAGATCATTTAATTCACTATTTTTAGAGCAACATGGAATTATGAACCCAAACTTAATGATAATGAGGACAATATTTCAGAGGAGGACAAACATCTTCTCTGATATGTTGCCAAAAATATGCTGCTGAGATGAAGACCACCCAGAAGCTTCAATTGGCACATGATGCATCAGCCCATATGTATTAAAGGAAAAAAGAAGAGAAAGAACGGAAGAAAAGGCCACATGGAACATTTGAAACTTGGGCTCAATACTGTTTTTCTAAGTCAAATGTAACAAGGTTGTTTCAATCTCCAGATTCAATTGAACAGATGTTATTGAATACCTATGACTTGATGGTCTTTTGCCCTCAAGAATCTTACAGTTTAGCAGGAGCGGGAGATAAAGTCAACAAACAGCATGATACAAGTCACTCTGATGAATCCCCAGCTAGAGAGAGGAGCAAGTCCCACAGAAGCTTAGTTCCTGTGTTGCTGATTCTGATTTGGAGTTTGGGGAACATGTCACACAAAAGGCAGAATCGGAGTTAGACTTTAGAAAAAGAGAGGGTACTTTGCATGGAGAGTTGGTATGAAAGGCCAGTTTGAATCCTTCTAAATGGATGGTGGCTGTAAGTACAAAATAGGACATTCTCAAGTGGCAGATAGGTGTGGGCGATGTCTCAGTCAGTGGTCAGGAGACTGGCCAGTGTGGAAGAGTAGAGTGAAGAATGAGACCAGAACAGATGTTTGGGACTAGATTATGGGAGGACTTGAATGGCCTACAGGACGTTGGTGTTATTCTTTTGGCAGTTGGGAGTCATAGGACTTTTGTCCTGAGGAATAGAAAACACAGAAGGGAGATGATCTGACCGGTAGCTTCGTAGAATAATGGACAGAGGGTGAGAGAAAGTAAGGAGGAGAGGCTCAGTGGGGTGTCTTGGAAGAGATAATAACTTTTTAATTTGTAAAAGGTCCATGTGGATGGAAAGAAAGGCAGTAGGAGTTACAAAATCCTTTAGAAAATAAACAATGGGAGGACTTGGTAACTGATTGGATGTGGGGCCTGTGGGAGAGGGTATTACCAAAGATGTCAAATGTCTGAGGTTTCTGGTCTGGATGAGTCATAACTTTAACAGAGATAGGGTTTGTCTGTTTCCTTCCTCCTTCCATGTCGTCTCTCTTTATAGCCTTCTCTTCCCAAATTATGGTATTAGACATGTTATGTATTATTCAAATTCACAAGTTTGAATTTCTGGTGGAATATTTCAGTGTGAAAAATAGGCAAAATTGGGTGTTGGGCTTGGTTGTAGACCACTGAGAGTTAATTACAAAGTTTGGATAGTGGATGGGCTAAGAGAATACAGCAGGATAAGATAATAGAGCAGAGGGTAGAAATATGAAGAATATTGGAAAAAGCTACTTTTCAGGGTCACATAGTGGATCCGGGTTAATTCAGATATAAATGCTCTCTATCCGTTAAGAGAATGGAGTGAGTCCGCTACTTCCCTTAGTGGTTTGGTTTGAATCCACAGTACTAAGTGATCCTGTTGAATTCACCTTTCAGTCCAATCGGTAGTGTATGTTTGGACATTCATAAAACCTACTGAAAAGGCAAGCATCATCATTATTACTCTGGGGCACCCTTGGCGAGGATTTCATGTGCGTGTGCGTGTGTGTGTGTGTGCGTGCGTGTGTGTGTGTGTGTGCGTGTGTGTGTGTGTATGCACGCCTGTGTGTGTCTACACCTCAGAAATTTGTTTCCTCTTTTAATTAAATAAAGCCTATGTTTGTTGGCTGTTAGGGTGGGCTGCAAGGCCCATCTGTTTAACTAGGCAGTTGCCTGATATCGCGGGGGGGAGGTTTGGCAAGTGTAAGTGTGAATTTGAATACCAGATACAGGCTATTTAAAGCTGAATTTATCTTTAATGAATTCACCCAGAGGTGTTCAGCAATAGGTAGTTTGGAAAATGATCATAATTTGTGCAGAAAAGTCTTTTTTTTTTTTTTTTTTTAAGATTGAGTGGTATGTGATTGAGCGAAGAAATAGACTCAGGGAAGTTCATCTTTGATATTCTCCGTTCCTTCAGGTCTCGCCACGAAGGAGGGCAGACTTCTTTTACAATTGCTTTTGGTTTGCTGGAAGGCAAAATGGTCTTCTATTCTATATGATTTAGTACTAATTTGAGAGCAAATAATACATAAATATTTTCTTGATAGTATGTGTTATAGCAGCAGGCCTTTAGGACCAAGGGTTGTCAATCTTTGAGGTTTCTGAAAGGAACAGCAATTTATGACGTGTTAGGGTAAACAGTTGGATTACATTTCTGAGATACGTGTTCCATCAGGTAAAATCATTGTGATTACAGGCACTGGAACTGTAAGTTATGTGCTAAAAGGTTGAAAACGTAAAACAAGTATGCTTGTGCTTGACTACTAATCCCTCTTTGTATCTCTGCTGAATAACCTACAAGAAAAGGGAGAAAAGGATGTTTAAATAATAAAGCAGAAAAAGTGAATTATGTAATTTTAATAAATAATAAGCATTAAGACAGCTCCAGGTAGTGTTACATCAGTGGTCCAGCCATAAGAGAATATTCCAGAACTCCAAGAATTACGAAAGATTGTAAAGAAGTTATTTTAGTTGGAAGTTATTTCTTTTGTTTGCTTTTTAAAATTTCCCTTAATTTCTTCTCTATTTTTTGATATATCCGTAAAGGCACAGGTTGTTATTTTAACATCCAGACTCCATTGTTCAGAAGTGCATTGCAAATAAAAGCAAAAGAAGAGAACAGTTTTTAAGAGCTTTGCATATGCTTGACAGCAGACGATAATAAATGTAAATAAATCTTTAATATTTCCCCTAATTCAGTTTGTGCCATGCAAATGCCAGGACTATAAAAACAAATCAACAAACATTTGAAGGAAAACAATATACATAACTTATTTTATATATTAAAAACAACTGTCAAACAATTATGATCTCATGTATTAGTTGGTTGTTTTGAAATATTCCTACTAGAATTAAAAAATGCTATGAGGGCCTTTGAGCTTAAACATATTGTGTCAATCAAGAGCATATGTAATATATCTAAAGCATAAGGTAAAAATTTTCTTCATAAATTATTTCATAAATAAATAAGTAATTTGCTTGAAAAAGTTTACAAAAATATTTGTGCTTTTATTAAGTTCTCTACAGATCTTTTGTGGTTAATGTAAATGGATTGATACAGACAGCATTTTGATCTGCTGTACTCTAACTTGAAATACAAAAAGTAACATGAAGAGAGTCTTCATTTCTCAGGCAAGCTTTAGCAAAATTGAGTCCGTGAAACTTCATTCATTAAATGTTTAAGTGACCATGAATTTGTTGGCTTCAGTACCTGAAGGGTAACTTTATCCTTTCAATTAAAGGACATAATTCACCCTCAGACCTTTGGCTTTAACTTTTTATATAATATATAATTTTGGGTACACTTAATGGTCAAATTTTGTATTATTACAGGTGGAAAAACACCAGCCATCTCAAGGGTTTTGTGCTTGCAAAAGCATGTAATTTAATTTTTTTGAACCAATTTAATCAATGATTGTTTCATGTGAGTAAATTTACACTCTTAATGATTGCCTTAGATTTGAGGGTGATGGAAAGGAAGATTACTTCCCCCTTTAAAATGCCATTTAAATCTTGGGGAGCAGAAGGAGATTAGGGGATAATCCTTGTGATATATTGTACTATTTAACTTTTCTGCTAAGATGCTGTAGCTTCAGATTTTATCAGATACCAACTCCAGCAGTTTTAGGTGGTTTTAACCCTTTAAGTACAAATGGTTTTACCACTGAGGTGCCTATTTCAAAATTTATTTGATCTAATATTTTTCGTTAGTCATGGCTAAAGAATGTTTCACTCAGATCCTTTTTTTCTCCCTGAATAAAAATGCCTCTCACTGTGCTGTGCATATTTCCATAAAACTTGGTAAGCTAATTTATGGCTTAAAAAAAATAAAGGTCTATATTTAATATATGAATACTTTTTACAGTGGAAATTGGTGGTGGACAGTATTAAATGACTCTAGTGTGGAAATATGCAGGTGGTCATTAGTAGCTGACTATGAGATTTACTCAGGATTTTGATATTAATTTTCCCTGCAAGCAGGACTATACATAAATCTAACTCTGTTCCCAAATTAATTTAAATTGATGATAACATATGAATAACTCCATGCATCTAAGGTTCATTGTCTTCTCACTCCTTTAGGGAATATATAGTTTGCCTCATTGTGAAATTGTATTTTGACCACTCTATTACCTATTTTTTCTATTGCAAAAGAATTATTGCTTTTTTACTCCTAGAGAGTGTATGGGACACGCTACCAAAATCCTTCTGGAATAAAAATGCTACAAAAAGGAATCACATATCTGTCTGACTAGGTATATTAGGTAGAAATGAAGACCTTACAGAAAAGGGAGTAAGTTTCTAAAAGCACGGATTTATGTTTAAAAATTTTTTTTAATGATTGGCTTTTTCACTTCTGATGTTTCAAAAATATATTCATCTTTTAAAAGATGCAAGAATCATTTAGTGGCAAATATTTTGGAGGAAATTACTTCATCTTCATTTCACAGATTCATGATTGTACCTCTAAATTCTAATTTTAATCATTTTGTAGTTTGGAGAAGGAAGGATGCTTCTCCTTTTAGCACAAAATTACTTTAAACTGACTTTCACTGGAGGAAAAACATGCCACTTAAAGTCACCCAACTGAAGAAAATGAAGTCCAAACGCCCAAGAAATGTTTACTTAGTTTTTAACACCTACTATACTTCGAATCCTGTCATGGGTCTCTTTTATGCATTGTTGATCTTTAGAAGTTAAAAAAAGAAGAAGAAAAAAACCCGCTCAATTCAGTAATTTCACGTGGAGGGAATTTCACTTAACAGTGAGAATATTTGGAGATGGGAAGTAGTAAAAAGAATGCCATGCTTTAATTCAGAGTTTCTTATCTGCTACTGAACCTCCAAAGATCAGCAGGTATTAATCTTGTAGCATTTGAATAATGTTCCCATTTTATCTATTTTGTAGTACCCCCTCTAAGCACCCATTGAGCTTGCTAGCTTCCCCCGGGCTCAGAAAACCATAGCAACCCCAGTCCGCACTTCTCCAACTCAGGATAGAGTTCAAGTTGTTCTGCTCAAGCCCTCTCGCCATCCAATGCATGGGAAACACTGACCACGGACTAGGTGTCCTAAGACTTCTTCTCATCCTAGAAAAGGGGCGGGGGAGGGGCCGTACACGCACACACACACAATTCCGTGTCGTATGGGGAGAGAGAAGGGAAAGTAACATCTGAAAAGGTAGAAGCACTTTGAGAGTTCTTCTGATTGTTCATGATAGCATCTCCGGGTGCTCTGGGACCATCGGCTTGGCCGCCACACACGGGCCCCCACCTGGCCCCCAGCCCCCCAAGGTAGGTCCTAGCCTTTATCACATTATTCCTAAAGCTTTCGGTTTTTTCCTCGGTTTCCAGCCCGCACGTTCACACATGGGGGTGGGGGAGGAGGAGGGGGTAGAGGCGGGGCGGGAAGGTAGCTGGGTCCCGGCTCCGCGCAGCTCTCATTTGAGGCGCTCCGACTCGGGCGAAGTTCTCGCGCAACCGGCACGCCGCGGCCGGGGCCGGTCCCTGCGGGCGGCGGCGGCGGCGGGTGCTCGGAGCCGGGCGGGGCGGCGGCGGCGGCGGCGGCGGCACGGGGACGCGCGCTGTCTCTTTAAGGGAGCTCGGTCTGGGGTGGCGCTTTCCTCCGCGAAGGCTCCTTTGATATTAATAGTGTTGGTGTCTTGAAACTGACGTAATGCGCGGAGACTGAGGTCCTGACAAGCGATAACATTTCTGATAAAGACCCGATCTCACTGCAATCTCAAGCGTCCTCTTTTTGGTGCTGCTCGTTTCTCCAGACCCCGCGTCCTCTCGATCGCTCTCTCGCCTTCCTATTTTTTTTTTTTTTTAAACAAAAAACAACACCCCCTCCCCTCTCCCACCCGGCACCGGGCACATCCTTGCTCTATTTCCTTTCTCTTTCTCTCTCTCACTCTCTCTCTCTCTCTCTTTTTATAAAGGGGGGGGAGGGAAGGGAAAGGGGGGGAGGCAGGAAAGACCTTTTTCTCCCCCCCCCTCCCCCCCAATAATCCAAGATCAACTCTGCAAACAACAGAAGACGGTTCATGGCTCTGGCCGCCGCGCCACCATCTTTCGGGCTGCCGAGGGTGTTCTTGACGATTAATCAACAGGTAAGGAGGGGCCCGGGCGGGCCGCGGGGCCGGGGGCCGCGGGGGGTAACGGGGGGCGCGGGCGCCTCTCGGCCGGGCCCGGGGCGCCGCAACGCGAGTGTTGCGCCCGCGCGTGTGTGCGCAAAATGTGGGCGATCGCGAGCGGGGAGCCCTGGGAATTAAAAGTGACTTTCTTTGGAAAAAAAAAAAAAAAAAAAAAAAAAAAAAGCAGAGGGAGAGTGTGCAGAAAGCCAAGCGCAGGCTTCTCGGGTTTCACATGCATTTTCTTTCTTCCTTTTTGCGCGTGTGATTTCTTTCTTTCTTTCTTCTCTTCTGCTCTCTTCCCCCCCTTCCTCTCCTCCTTTCGGTGGGTCTGAGGCAACTGAGCCTTAGAAACGAGCGACTTCAAACCGCAGTAGCCCCTGGAGTCAGGAGGGTCAAGTTCAGCCGCCAGGGAGGAGGAAAAACAAATCCCCATTTGCCAAAAAAAGAAGTTTCAGGCCGGTGCCCCCTCCCCCTCGCAGCCCCACTCCCCCTCGCTGTCTCTTTCTGGCTGATTTTAATTCTCTCCTACCGGGCGCAGCGGAGGAGCTGGAGGTGGTTGGACCCGAGGGGCCGCCGCCGCCGCCGCCGCTGCAAGTTTTCTGGGGCTCCTGACAAGCCGGGAGCAGACTAGGCACCAGCATGCAGAGTAGTAAGTTGGGCCAACTTGGGAGGGTCGGGAGGGTCTCAGAGAGGGGCCCTTGGTGTGGTTCCCAAAGTGGGAAAACAGCGCAGGAACTGGCGTTGGCTTTGAAGAGTTTGCAAAGCCAGGCTTCAAACTTTTTCCCTTAAAGGCCCAGCTGGGCTGGAGAAGGAGGGTGTCGCATCCCTTGATGCACCCGCCTCTGCGTGGCTCAGGGCAGCTTGGCCGAGGGGTCTGTGCCCTGTCCGTGCCATGTGGCAGGGCCTTGCTGCCCAGGCGCTTCCGTCGGGGCTGAGGAAGGGGCAGACTTCCTCGGTGGCGCGGGTGATGCCCATGTGTCGCGGGTCAGCGGACACTGGACGGTGATTAAATGCCTGACAGCGGTGGGACATCCCGGCGGACGGGCGCTTCGCCTTCTGTCTAGTTCCTGTTTGGGTTCCAGAGAAACGCATCTTTGAAAGGCCAAGGCAAACATGGCTATCCCTTCAAATAACTCCAGGATTATAGGACCCCATGAATAATTTCAGGGTGAGGCGGAGGTGGGAGCTGTTTGAAGTGCAAAGCTGTTTTTGTGGCTGGGAAAGCTTTTTTGTTAGTACCTGTGTGAGATGGTGGTGCTTCCCGGTTCCCCTGGGAAGTCAGTAACTGTTTTATGGCCTTGAGACTCTAAAGCAATTTAAGTTAGAAGGCTAGAAGGACTGGTCGGTTTCAGAGGGAATCTTGGACTGATTAAATTTGAGGTCTTGCTTTACTTCCTCATATGTCTTTAGGCCTCAGAATTGATACTGTTCAAAGTTTTTGAGTTAGGGCGGTGGATCTTACTGATGAATCAAAATTATGATAGAATATTCCTCCTAATCCTATTTTGGAAAATCTCGGCCAGAGTTTTAAGTGAGGTAAGTGGTGAGAAGCAGAGCGGAGAAGTGAGATCGCAGAGAAGTTGGGCCGATTCATTGAACTTTTGGAGATTGATTGAACTTTTATAAAGGCACCAGGTGAACAGGGAAGGGTCTGAGAGGAAAAATAAGTACGAAGTGATCTCCAGATAGGACTGGGGAGAGAATTATAAAGAAATGATTACTCGAGGCCTGGTTGTTGGCTAAAATGATTGTTCAAAGGAAAAAATACTATAGGAACCTCTAGCCACTCTTCAAAGTCATCCAGCTCTTAAGTTAAAACCTATGGATCTTGCTGGCATCATGTTACTTTCCTGCTGGTTTTAGGAAAAGTTGATCATTTAGAAAAGGCTGCCAGAGTTAAAAATGCAAGGGGCAGCAAAGGAAAGTAATGCGGCGGCCAGTTCTTGACGTGGACAAAATGAGAATGAAAGTTTCTGAGCTCACTGTTGTCAAGTTTCTTACATGTTGCTCATTTGCTTAGGACGCTTTCTCAGATATTCCATCGGTTAATGTAAAAAAGCAAACTCGCTCAAAAATGGTGTGGGCTTTTTTTCTCCAAGTCTGCCAGGGTTGTGAATAAATACAGGGTTTGTATGGGAAGATGAAGCGTTTCCTGTAAGTTGTGATGCTGACAGGACAGTCTGGAAATGATACCAACATTTTGAGGATTTTTTTTTTTTTACTTTTAAGTGAAAGTTTATTAATGACATGCTTAATCTTAACAAGTCAAACATATTGTTCTTAGAGCTTATCTCTCCTCAGATTTCATAACTTCCTTTTAAAGCTTTACCCCTGGATGAAAACATCTCTAGAGTCAGTAAAATAGTGCCATGAGTGTGCTGAAGTTGGGCGATTATTTTTGAATATTAACAGTGTGAAAATAAAACTCCTGATGGGGAGATGGAGTTCTAATGCCACATTCTGACTTGATTTCTCTAAATGTGAAGCATTCCGAGGGTTCATTAATACTCCGTTGGCAAAGTATTATTTGCCACGGTTGAGTTGATGTTACGGCTTCCCAATATATATATTATATGTTAGGATATATGTGTATAGAATGCTTTCCTACACGTAATAATCAAGTCTGACGCTCTCCAAGTAAATGGTGGAACACAGCAAGTTCCTTACAAAAAAAGTTTGTCACTCCTTTGAATTCTGGACGCTGTAAGGGTGTCTGCTGCTTTTTAGATGTTGCCCTTTGTCTCTGAAAGGTAACATGAAAAGTAAGGAGAACGATGTCATAGTAGTGAGATCTGAGGCTGATTTTAGAGCTCAGCATTCTGATGATTAGTGTTTTAAACAATTTAATAAAATTTTTGCTTGAAAATAGGTTAGACTCTATAATAGTGTACTGATCATAAGTGAGTTGCACATGCCTCTCCCATATTTTCAGTATTATTTTTACTTTTCTTTTAAGTCACATACTACTTCTGAGTTTACTGTGATTTCCAGGGTACAGGTCTCTGTAATACACATAAAGGAATCTTCATTCATAAGGAAAACCTTCAAAACAGGGAAATGGATCCATCTGTTGAAAAGCTGCTTTTTAAGATCTTAGTATTTCAGTGATGTTTCTATTATTGTTGTTATTTGGGGTGTGTGTGTGTGTGCGCGCGCGCGCGTGTGCGTGCAGAGAGAGAGAGAAATAAAGATCACAATTTGCTGTTAGTGATATGCACATTCCTATTAAGATATGCCAAAGGGTGTTAAGTTTTAATAAACTCTTTTCTTACCTTCTTTGTGGAAGTAAGTAGGTGTTACTGAAATTTTTGAAAAGACTTATAGAAAATTGTTTTTGAGCTAGAACTTTATTTTGATTTTGAAATGAGCACAGATATTGCTAACTGGCCTTTTAGTGTTTTTTAATAATGCATGTACTATAGAAATTATTTTTTTTTTTTTACTTCACTGCCCCTTTGGGTAGCAAACAATAATGTAGTAACACTGTGCTATTGTATGTAAAGCCAAATAGACTTTAAGAAATTTATGGGCAGGTGTTTATAATTGATTTAAAGGGAAAATTATTATTTTTGAAGTAAGTGATACACTTAAAATAAGATGACTGGTGCACATTAAAACATATTCTTATTAAGATAGTCTCTGGTGTGTAAAATGAAGCCATTCATTCAACAGACTGACAACTTTCCACTTGGTATTTGCCTTTGCTTAATTTAGTTTCTGCAGGACAGCTAGTGTGGTAGTCTGCATCTGTTTTTGGCAGGCACAGAAAACTATAAACTGAGACAGTTCTGTCCCAAATATCGCAGCTCACAAGTTACAATCAATTTGATAAAAACAGGCAAGTTGTATGGACTTGTTTTCTGATGTTCATCCTTGCTCAAGCTTTCAGGTAACAGGTTTCTTTCTCTCCCCATTTTGCTGGTTATAACTACTAGTACCATGGATAACTAATCCTGAGTCCTGTTAATCATTTATCTACCTTATTTATTATTTATTGAAATTTGGGGAAATTCATGACAGCATCTCTAGACGTGGCTCTACTTTATGTGATGACTACAGCTCTTGGTATCATCAGACAGAAGGTAATGAATTCTTTGTTTCTATAATAGTTTTATAATTTATGAAGTTGCAGGGCTCCCCTTAGCTAAAATATGAAGAAATTTACATCCTTTGCCAGATAGAAATCTCATCTTCTTCTCTGAAGTTCCTGTGATGGTCACGTATATAGAAGACTAATGCACTTTGCAGTTATTTCCATTGAAAAAAACTTAGCAGAGTTTTTTTTACAATCATCAAAATTATTTGTCTTCCTCAGGCTTTAACCAGTGGATTAAAGTAAATATTCGAAAATGCCAAGCGCTACTGTTCAGTAGCGAACAGAGCTGCAGAGGGAATAACCACTTTTAAAAATTTATCCTCAAATGTGGGTGGGTCTTAGGCTGTTTGTTTATTCGTATAGGATATTTGATTAGTTATATATGACCTTTATAAATACTGTTCTTAATATCACTCTTATGGTCACCTCTAGGGTTTTCCTATCACTTTGTGGTTTTCAGGTCCCTGGGAACTGAATTTGTTCGTCTTTGGTTTGGTTCTCTAATGGGTATAATAACGTGGGACTGGATTTAGTTTAGAAAGAGATCTTTGGGTTTAAGGAGACCTCTTTCACTGAATTTGGGGAAGGATCTGTGGATGAAAATTATTTGAATTGTTGTTAGTTTGAGAAGAAGGCTGACTGGTGGCTGAGGCTATGGTAGCAATGTCAACTTTTTGTCCCCCCCCACCCCTGCTATTTTTTTTTTTTCTAAGAGCACAAATCCAAGTAGCAAAAACAAAGATGAAATTATCTATGCACTTCAAATTTGAAGCCCCATTGGGAATCATTTTCTGATTCAAAGCTTTAATTGAAATACAAATAATGTCAAAATGCTCCCCTCAAAGGCTTTAAGGGTACGCTTTTTGTCCTAAGCATGTTTCATTAAAAATAAGAAAGAAAACTTTTAATTTTTAAAATGTTTCTAGCTCTTTAAAAACCTGCAGTAAATACTTTACAAGTGGCTAGACACCTTCCCTGGTGGTTTAGTTTATACAAGCAGGAAACTTTCTCTCCTACTCTTTCTCTCTTTCTTGTTTTCTTTAAACCAACTGACGTAATGCCAAACTTTGCTTTAAAAGAACAGACAGAAGTAATTGGTAGCTTTTAACTTTTAATAATGTTCTGGATTGGTTTTAGTGGCCAAAATGCCATTTAAAAAAAAAAAAAAAAGTTCAAGTAAGAACGGGCTTGTGGCCTGAGGAAGAAAGGCTCTGTTGATGCAGTTATTTTTATTCTTGTTTTTCAATCTGTTATTAAAAATCTTTCCTGCTGAGCACTGCTGGATTTCTCCAATTGCTCTCTGTGATGGCTGGTGCATTTCAGGTTACCGTAACTTAAACAGTTTTTGGGTTTTGGGGAGAGTGGGTATTTGTGTTGTGTGATTTCTTTCTTATTTGGAAAAAAAAAACATTGTTTTTGTTTCAACTGAGATGAATTAATTAAGATTATCAATGGCGACAGGTCAATGAATGTGTTTACATAAAGAATGCTACACCTGTTAGCAAGAGCCTGAAATGTGGAAGTTTAATTGTGACATTAATCATTTTTATGTGCAGAGGAAGGAAAATAGATGAAACTTTACAAAAATATATTTTTAGATTGAAAACGTTAATTTTAAGGATCGCTGCGTTTCTACTGGTGGTTCTTCTATTCGCACAATTTTAAATAATTTTTTAACCCTGTGTATCACATGGTGTTTTTAGTTTCCTTTTTTTTTTTTTTTAAATCGTCATTTTCTCTCTTCCTGACCTTACACAGGCAAACAGAACTTTCTCCAGTTCAGAGACATGTTGGTGATGTTCATTGACATCAGGGTAACTTCAGAAGCTGGCAAGTAGGAACATCTTTTCGGAGGGCAGAAAGATTTGTGCCAGTTTTTCCTTCCTTGGGGAAAGATACTCCACCCAGAAACGGGGCCCTCCGCCCCATTCGGTGGGCCAGAACTGAGTATCAATGTTGCTGGTGTGAATTTTTCGTAAGGTCTAAATCTTCTGGTTACTTGTCTTGGACTTGGCTTTTAACCCTAAATTTGTTTTGAGAGTTTTTGTTTATTTTTTTCGTTACACAGAGCGTATTTTAAAAAAATAATATATCCTGAAATTAGATATCACGGAGATACCTTAAGATGTCTTCTAAGGCTTTTACAATTACAAAAGTATTCCGCATGTTCAGGGAAGTTGACGTGTTCTCTGCATAGAAATTTGACAGTTTTGACTTACCTTATGTCTTTCTCAGTTTTTCTTTGAGAGCTAAGATTTTAGTTCAAATCAGGGGCATTCTCTCTTTGCTAACTACTCCTTTTCTTACGGATTTGTCAGGAAAAACTTTAGGAACTGAGGCTGTAGGTTGTTCGCATGGAGCATGGTGAGAGTATCTTAGTCTTACTTTATTTTATTTTTCACAGAGTTTTCAGACATAAATTTAGTTATGGGTTTCTCTGCAATGGCATTTTTATTTAATGAATGTCGGTTTATTATTTCAAAACTGAGGGAACAGTAATAAAGTTTAGCAAGAAGGAAAAAAAAAAAGGCAGAGGGTGGTGTTCCGAGCTCCAGTCCTTTAATATCAGCAGTGTGTGTTCTGTTTAGTGGTGGGGAGGGGTTGGGGAAGCTTTGTGGGAGATGATACAAAAAAAAAAAAAAATCCATCATTTGCGCATATGATCCCCTCCCCTTAAGGTTTACTTAAACAATATGTTTCAGTTTTGCCTCAAACCATTCCGCACCACTTCTGCTCCCAAGAACCCACCACTATCTTGGTTCCTGAGAGATTAAGGATGACACTTTCAGTTGTATAATGAACTGCAGTATTGTTTGAACAAAGGTAACATATTTTGATTTGTATAATTTTTTGGTAGTTACTAATAGGATACCTCTAATATGAGAGGAAAGCTAGCAGTGGAAATGCCTACAAATGCTTGTAGTATCCACGGTAGCTATACTGTGTTTAAATTATTGCTGGGGTGTGTGCATGCGGTTGTGGGTGTGTGGTACGGGTGTCATGTATGTGCACTGACAACAGGCAGCTACACCTGGATGGTGGATTCTAATATGGGAGACCACTAACTCTGCCCTTTAAACAGGAATCTTTTAAGGAGTTACATGACCTACTTTATGAAGTCTAGAAGTTTGAAATGGGTATGAGGTTTAAACCTAATGAAGCCATCGTTATCATAATACTCCTATCTGCCCTGAATTTACTAAGCAGTTTCAAAAATGACAAGGAACTATAAATCAAAATGCCCCCTTTCGCTGTATTTTTCAGAAATGCTTCTGAAGAAGAACTTTTTAAAGTCCCACTTGTTTCTGTTGAGGGGAGCAGTTCAGTGGCAGAGCTGTTTCCGAATATTATCTTTTTATGGGATAGTACTTCATAGCTTACGCTTCTATCCCAAAACGTTATGTAGAAATAATATGGAACATGTAAAGACTCTGTACTGTGACCCAATGCGTTTTTCCCTAGGGTGATGGATTCTGTGCGTCACGCCAGTGCGATGCTATTTGCCAGGCTTGTTATACTGGTTTTGAGGGTTGCTGTATGTCCTAGTTCATCAAGCAACACAATACAACAACTTTGGTATCTAGGTAATTGACACAGTCAAAATAGGCTCTGGAAAATGTTCCAAATACTTCTAACTTAGAAGTTAACTTATATGTTCAATTTGTTTAACATTTGAGTAAACAATGACTCATTGTCAGCTATTTAAGCCTTCTATAGTGGATAGTGTTAGAAGGAAATATACAAGTGCCCATAGTTTATTTTGTTTCTTTTTTCCTTTATTTGAAGGGAGCATGGTTCTCCTGTTTGCATTTCTAATTGCTCTGTTAATCATTTTGTATTCCTGATAGTAAGTAGTCTAGTATTACGGAGAATAATAAACATATTCATAGATAGTATCTAATGTATATGTCCTAAGCTTTAAAAAACAATAATAATATATTATTTGAGTATTAGAATAACCTAGAATGAACCCAGGATAGGATGATAAATACACCACAGCTGCTCCTTAGACATTAAATATATTTTAGCTGTAGAAAAAAAAAAAAAGATAAAAAAGATTCCAAAGCCTCAGAGCTTTTTCACTTGTAGAATCTGGATAGAATTTACGAAACTTACTAATCAACAAATACTTTTAATATAACATGTGCTTCTCGATTAGATTCTACGACGTGGCTTTCAGTGGATTCTTGTAGATCACTATTGCAGTTTTTCCTTATAAAAACATATATTATGTCTGAGATCAGACACATCTATAAATAGTATAAATATATAGGGCAGGAGTTGATTTGTGGAATCTGTTTTCTCTTACGTGATACATTTCACATGCAAAGGGATCAGGCATTATTAATCTAGTTTTAGCTTTATTTTCTCTGAGCTATGCACAAGTGCAGCATATGAATTTGTGACTTCATATTAACTTAGTGCGTACATGTACGTACACATATCTGTATTCTCACTCGTATAGAATGTCTCGCATTACAGGCACTGAATGGAATTTTAACGTAGTACACATTTTTAAAAATGACTTTAACCTTTGTAATACCCATTTTAATTACTTGATGTATCCCAACACCTTTTTGAGGGTTAATTTAATTATAGTTTTGTTTCTGAAAGGAGAGCAAGATTGGCAATAACTTTAAAAACTAACTTCTTGTGACTTCTCTGTGATGTCATTATCCAGACATCATCTTTAGCTCTGAAACACATGGAAATAAATACATCAGACTTTTAATGCTCTCAATACTATTAAGTAGTTCTGAACGTATAAAAGATCCTGAAAGAGATTTTGGCTTTTGTTTCAGCTTTATTTTATGATACCACTAAATTTTTTTGAAAGAGAATCTCACTCCCTGTGATTTTTAAAAAATACCATTCAACTGATGAAGTTAATACCAGTTATATATCTATTAATTTTAGTCAAGACCCATGTTACTAATTTTTCTCATGGCATGTTAGCCCAGTTGTTGAATGATTAATAATTCTTTTATCAACTGTTCCTGGATATACCTTGAGATCTTTTAAAACCGGGTATTTGCTGTATCTGGCCTTTGAATTTTTATGTTAATAAATTGATTTGATTATGAATTGAAGAAACACAACTGATTATATTTAATACCATCTTTAGCTTATTATTGGAAGTATCATTGCAAAATTTTCACATCAGTTCTTCAAGGTTAGGTACGTTTTAGAAAATAACCTAGGTATAAGTGACCAGTGGAAGCAATTACATACAAGCAAGGAGTAATACAAAACATTATTTTCTGTAACTTGGAAGCAAATCCTAAGAGTTGTTTCCCTTTTGCATTTAGGACAAATTTGCATTACATTCATGACATGAAAGATGTGGTAAATTACTGTAAGAAACTCACTGTCATCTAAACCTCAATGACTGTGAACTCTTTATTTAACTCTCTATCCCATTACTTTTTATTCTACTTTTAAATGTCCTGTTCTTAAGACAATTTCTGTTGTTGAAAGAGTGTCCTAATTATTTACATTTCACTTTTTCTTTGTCTTCTGATAAACTTTAAGAAAACTGTCACTTGTAAGATTTTAAGCCGATAGTAGGAATCATAATGTACACATTTTATGTATAAATATGTACATGATTTTGCGTGTTCAGTTTGTCAGACATTTAACTCTTAAGTGTTACACATACTTGTGTGTACTTATGTACATACCTATCACATATTTTTACTCCTAGAAATGCTCTATACATCATTAATTTTAATTATGTATATACATGCTCTTCTCACTCCCCGAGTAATTTGATATATCATTGACAATAATAAACACTTAGAAACGAGGCCAGTAATGACTAGAAATGGAAAATAGGGGGATAGATATTAATGTAAGCAGGTTTTCCTCTTTTTTGTTTGTGTCACGTTCAGTTGCTATTTAAAAAGATATATGTGTGTGTGTAGATATATATGTGTGTGTATATGTATCTGAACAGAAGGGGAGATATGGATACTGTACAATTCATTATAACGTAAGGAACTATTGCAATATACGGCTTTATTTATTTATATATTTTTAACACAGGAAACTTTGACCCTTTTGCCTGTGGTACTTGGGAATTTTAGATAAACCCCATTGGGGTCACACTCATCAGTTCCAGCTTTGCGTGACAAAAAGCATTCACTAGCTTCTGGTGCGCTAGCTACTGTGCTGTTTTCCTTCAGGACTGGAAGTCCTGTAAGTTAATTTGGCACTTGAAAGCACTATTAGAATTTTTCCTTTTTGAAAATCCTCTGGATGGTTTTCAGAGGAGTAAGCAGAGATCACGGGCAGCGTGATGTTCATTTCAGGATGCTAAAGAAAATTACACTGGGAGCAGGCTTGCTTCCTCTAGATTATTCTGCCATGCTTTATTACCATTTTTTTTTCCATTTTTTTTCTCCTCTTTGGGATATAATATTTCAGTTTAAGGAGGAATAAAAATTTCTCTTTTAGTGGAAAAATGTGCTACCTGTACATACTTCATAGTATGTACATTTGGAGGGGGAGAGCAGTATAAGAAGAAGAGAAACTTGTATACTATAAAATGATAATATGCTTTTGTTTGCTGTTGAACAGGCCTTTGCCATTCCATTTCTATGAGGAAATGCAATGAATGAAATTAAATAAAGTTGTGGTATAATTTTGAAATGATTGTAAGCACCAACTGTGACATATTTCTGGCAGAAAGATTAAGACAATGTTAGTTTCTCAGTGCTTCCACCAAACTCTGTATTCCAAGTTTATAAATATGAATTTGGCCATTTGATCACAGATGATGTTTGATATGAATGTATCTTGATTCAGGGAAGAAAGTGCTTAAATTATTCTCACCATCAGTATGCTTTAGATCTGCAAGAAATACAATGCCAAGTATCATGCTGTCAGTCCTTTGAGATTTTTTAGTAAAGAGTTTTACTTGTTTATAGTAGCTTATATTCAGTGATATCAAGCACAGGCTGCTTAACATATTTGTGCCTTGAGCTCTAGTTGAAGTTCAATAAATGATTGTTATTTCCACCGAGATTTAGGGAGTAATGTACTAGAATAGTAGCCATCTCCTAATGATGGTTCTGAGGTTTGGAATTTGTAACTGATTTTTAGGAGATATAGCATAAATATAATAATTGGTAGAAATATTTAGAGTGATCACCTTTTATACAAGTTAGTTCTGTCTTTCATGTCTAGGAAAATATAGCAGTGAATGTTTGCTTTTTGTATGTTTTGTCTCCAAGCAGAGGAAACTGACAGTTTTATGTTTTAAGTGCCGAAAGTTGTTCTTGGCTAAGCAGTCCCTGAGTTAATCACTGGGATGTTAACTTGAATTTTTGTCTTTGAAAAGTTTTTGAATTTTAAAGCGAAATATGCTTCCATTATTTCCAAATTGACATCCTGCGCCCTGGATTGGTTTTTAGAGAAATGTTTTCCAAATTTTCTTGGATTGCTTGAAGTCCATTGATTTTGAAATATTTAGTTTTGTTTTTTTAAGCTTTTCTGAAAGGAGAGGAAAAATTTCATCTTTTTAGGATTTTCTTCTTATAGAACTCTCGTTATTTACCGCTAACTGCAAGTTAATTTTGCATTTATTTTGTATACTTTTTTCCTTTCGTGTTCTTTTCAGAAACTCATTTTGATGCATCAGAAACTGAGAGAACAGTGATTTCAGCTCTCCCGCCACCCCTTTCTGTGATAAGATATTGTGGCCATTGCTAAGGAGTCACTACAGAAAGATCCTGTCTTATGTCATTTGCACAATTTCATTATTACTTCAGAAGAATGATATCTGAAAATCATGTATTTATTCTAATTGCAAATATTGTGAATGGTGTAAAATTACATGACATTTAGCTTTTTCTCATTTGCGTCTTAGGCAACTGGTGTCTAAAAATTTGTTTGAAGGAGAAAGAAAAAGTATTATAACCAGCTTTGAAATTAAGCAGTCTTGTGGAATTCTCCAAAATGAATACGAAAATATAAAATACTGTCAGCACACGGGGTTAAAATTAACTTTATATGTATAGTGGTGGCTTTAACCTGACATATTTTAATGTAAAAGATGTTTTAGGACCAAGATGATTTTCTCTCATGTTGTCTGTATTTTATTTTTTGCAAACTGCTCAAAATGATTGGCATCCTTAAATTATGGTTATGTGTAAAACAAATAAGGCTTCTATTATAAAGAAACAATAGCTCTGAGCATTATCTTAAAAGACTATTTTAAAATATTTTCGTTTGCAACGAATACATCAGGCCCAAAGGAAATAGATAGTATCCCTAACACATCGCCCACACTATTCTCTCCAAGTGGAATTGACTCAGAGAGTGCATTAGTTCTGCTCCTAGTGGATTGATTTCATAGTATTTTGGTGTCTCTGCTGGTAGAAGTGTAGATGAAGTGTAGATATTTCAACCAACCACCACCTCCTTCTTTGGCTTCTCTGGTATCAGGTGAACATTCTGCCAAAACTTTTGGTCCTGGCCAGTGTAACCAAAAGCACGTTGTGGAATTGGGCTGATGGGATAATTTCAAGTCATGTTTGATATGGTATTCTGAAAAAATAATTTAAAAAACTTACCTATTTGGAATAGAGTGGAAGAGCTGGGACGGTATTTTTAGATTTAATTCGAAGAATTAAAACAGTTCTATAGATGCATTTCTCCTTTTCCTAATGTGGGAGAAAGTGGGGTTTATTTGGGTAAACACCTTTGAGAAATAATCGGTTAACTTATTTGACAAAACATGATCCTATAAAAATATGCACGGTAATATGTGCGTTTTGTTTCTTTAGGTTCCATCAATAAAACCATGTACAAAAGAAAATGAACAGAATACATTTAATCACCTGTCTGAGGTCAGATGTAGAGGGAACCGCATAGCCTGCGAGAGAATTCTCTTAGTTCTGTGCTTGTGTTCGAAAACCTGGCCCCGTCTCCTTTGCTCATGCGCACATTTCATCATGGGTGCCAGAGTGTCTAGCGCTCCGCTTCCCACGGACGCGTGGAAATGAGGATTTAGGCTTGAGAGCCTTTGAACGGTATTCTGCTGAGGAAAAGTAGAAGCTGGCTCATGAAACACTTCTTTTACCGACTGAACTTCTCTCGCATGGTCCATCTAAAATCTATGACTCAAGTTTAAATTTTGGTTCTTCGTTGTTCTGTCATCTAGGTATTATTCAGAGCGGCCCTAGGATCATATTTTCTTTTGAGGATTAGAAGCTGACTATTCTAGCAGAAGCATCTTATTTTACAAAGGAGAGCACTGAGGATGAAGTTAAGTGAATTTCCCATGAGCGCACAGCCACTGAGAAAAAGAACTGAGCTTAGAACCCGTGTCTGGTCGTCATCTCCATGTCTGCCTAGAACGCTAGACGGGTGTGAGGTTTGTGGAGGGAGTCTGCCTAGTACCTGAAATTCACTAGTCTTCATTGTTCCCTTTGTGGATGAATTTGAGAAAAGAATGAGAGTATCATTTATTCCCATGCAGTGGGGGAATTGATCATATAATAAATCAGTTGGTTCATTCACGGTGTTTCTTTATCAATACCTTATGACCGTAGCGGAATCAAATGTGTAATCCAGAAGTTATCCTGAAAGTTAAAAAGTTACTGCATAAAATTTAGGCTTAATGCTCCTTCAAACCCCTGAACAATTCAAGCCTCATGTGTATAAAATTCAGTTGGTAAAGAATCGGTTATAAAATGGTCATTAATAAGGACTTAGTTTGTATTATTCTTCTCCCTGTAGTTTAGTAGTTTAAAATACCTCCCAACATTTATCTGTTTTCAGGCCAACTTTAAAAATGAAAACAGTCCATTTGAATTAAGGATTTTTTTTTTTTTTTTATCTTCCAAGAAACTGGACTTTTCTTTATTCATAACAGCCATAAGCCCCTTGGCAGGTTGAAAACTATAGACAGCATCTGTGAGATTAGGCCTGAAATGTGCAATTAGTTATTAAAACGTGGTTGAGAAACCACTCGTGGCATTTTAATAAACTCCTTAGCATTTAGAAAAACAAATTAACAAAAGAATAATAAGGAACTTCATTTATTTTAAATGCTGTTGTTATTCTGTCTTTTGAATGATAAATTTCATTAGCTTAAATATAGTAAAAATGATATTTTAAAATATAAATGTAATGTCTTTATTTTTCTTTTAGAATTTCTTTAAAGTTACATTTTTATCCACGACCCCTCTGTACAATATAAAGACAATTAACAGTTCTTTATTGGTTCAAGTTAAACTAATTTTAATCATTTACTCTGTCACATCGGGAAAAGCAGAAAGAAATTCTCTGTCTTAGACATCTGAAGTGTATTTTACTTAAATTTCTTATTTCTTCTTATCTTTTACTTCTAATAATTATATAATCTAAAGGTTAATGCAGCTCCCTCCTCAGTGAGATTTATGATGGTTCCCCAACCTCCAAAGGCACTCTCATTTCCATTTCTGTTTTAAAGAAGTTTTGGTGAGAGCCATGCAGAAAACTGTTGGACCCAAGATATCCCCAAACCGTTTTAGAAGACAGTTCTAGGAGGGTCTTTGACAAGGAGGAGGAGGTGGGTCAGACCCTGGAAATGGCAAATTTTGGTCCAGGGTTTGCTCTTGAACCCATTTCCTGTTGAGCTGCCCATTGAAGAGACCTGCTGGACTGCCTTTTATTTGTCTGGGTTTGTGTCTTAGCCAGAGGGCAGCCTTGTCTTTTTTTTTTCTTCTTCCCTTCTTTTTAATTTGGTTGTTTGGTTTCACTAATGTTTCTATCAGGGGAAAAGCCTTTATAAATGGCTGCTGTGAATAGTATTCCTTTAAAAGTAAGAAAGTTTTCCTGTGGAGAAAATATCACGTTCAGTCAGTTAGAAGTAATTACATGGGACAGTAATGAAATAATCTTTAATATTAAAAAGCATTTCTTCCAAAATGGGTTGAGGAATCGTCTTAATGAGTTTGGTGACCATCTTACAGAAAACCTCTTTATTGGTATAGTGAACATGTTGTACAGAGAAAGGCTGAAAACTTCCATTACTATTGACTAACTATCTAGGATTTTTGCTCTCCTCTGCCTCTGGTAGTTGATTATATAGCAGATTTTTTTTTTTTTTTAATGTAGTTGACTTCTTTTAATTCTACCGTTAATTAGAGTTTAACACCTGATGTTTACTTGATGGAACCATAGGAAATGCTATCAATACTTACATTGCCCTCCTTTTTCTTAATGTTACTTTGGGATTTATTTTTCTACTGATCCTTTCCCTGTATTCCAAGTATCTCTTTTTCTCCATTGACTTTAAGAGATTGGAACCCTACCATGTTCTCTTGGCATTGCAGATCAAAATAAATTTTAAGTGGCTCCTACTTCTGGGATTTGTTTTTCAGAAAGTACTTTATTGTTGGCTTTTAAAACAGGTCACGTCCATATAAGGTTTAAATAAGATGAGTTTTTGTGTTTTTTTTTTTTTAACCTTTCTGCTTATTAAGGAATTTGCTTTCCTGATAAATCAGTATTTGTTCGATTTTTTTTACACTTTCTGAATCACAATTTTGCTAATATATTCATCCACATTTAGTAAACCCCTTTTCAAACATTACTTAAACTGTTTTATATTTGTTCTCATGGCTCATATTTGTAAACAAAGAGTATCCGGGATGTTTTATAGAAGGTAGCTACATGGCATTTATTTTCTGCTCATTTGGATTCTCATTCAATTACAATTGTTCATGGAGCATTCTTAGAATCTAGGAAAAGTCCAGTTGCAATTCTGTAGCTAATATATGGCTACTGAAGCTGAGAGATAGGTTATCGTTTAAATACTGGACTGATTTTAGCAATAGTACACAAATAATGAATATAGCTCCCTCTGAAAACTTAGAAAAATACAAGGTAAAGCAAAACAAAAGGCCACTTTTTATTTATTTCCAGATGGATTCCGTCTTGTACTTGGCATGGCACAAAGTCAAAATGTTGCACTTTGAGATTTATTAATTAGAATGTTTCTAAGCCAGATATAGAATCTGTTCTCCTTTTTCAGATAAAAGATTAACCTACTCAGCTATAAAAATAACTTTAGAGTGGGAAAAACATTGAAATCTCAAATCTGGGTTTTCTTTTCATGTATACTTCCATTTTTCAACAAAGTGAAATCTACCAGGTTCCTCCTTTTGTTGACGCTGTTGTATTGAGGACACCAGTGCCCTAAATGGCAGCCAATCGTCTTTCCATCTGACTGCATCTCTTCAATGGACTGGATGCTGCCAGCCATTCTGTTGATTATCTCTCCAGGCCTGGCTTCTGGGGACAGTGCTTCCCTACCACACTTGCTTTTGTCTGTCCTTGACTTCCCTCTTCATCTCTGCACTTTTCTTTAGTAGTATATGTTTATAAATCTGTTTATCATCATTAGCCTGGCATTCCGGACTCTATCTAAGCTTCGTTCCCAGTTTGCCAACTCTATCTGTACTATACCATGAGTTCTATCCTCAAAGTAGTACTTAGTCCTGGAACATTCCAAAACCAGCCTTCATTCATGTTCATCCCTGAGATGCTTTTCATCCATCCTTAACTGTAGGAATTCTACCTATTGCTCAGATGCTGAGTTTTGTTTTTCTTCCCGAAGCCTTCAGATCTAGAGTCATTTAGATTTAAACATCCCTGCCCTGTGCTCCCATTTATTTGTGGCTTTGGTATGTAGCCCATACCAGAATCTACTTGGCATTGCAAGTCTGAGGAGAGTAAGAGGATACCCAATTTATTTCTGTCCTCTTTACAAAGCCTTAGATTCAGTGGTTTCTCAAAAGTGTTGCATTAAATTGGCACATGGGGGAAGGACACTTTGGCCAGAAGAGCATGGGACCTTTAGGTATTGACAAAATTGTGAAATTGCGTTGTTAAGTTTCAGAGAGGTAAAGGATTATCTGATGTTGCGTAATTAATAGACATTTCTTGAAGTTTGCCCTCAAGTATTGTCCCTAAAGTATAATACTACTGGTTACAACTTAATGTGGCATATTTTGCGGGGTACTTTCAAATTCTGTCTTTTATTGATTAACATCATTGAACCAAGCATGACAGTATGGATAAAACTGAGGGAAAGGGAAGCCCGAACACATTTGTGAATTAGAGAAAAATGAAAACCCATATTGCCTTGTGCTTTACTGGTACTGCCTCTGAGGTAATGCAAAATTGTCAAAGATGCAAAGTGGTAAGTGATGGGCCCTGAATATGTGAAGGTTAACAATGGTAGGTTCCAAGGTCACGAGCCAGAAATGGTTAGTTTTAACTTGCACATGTTGAATGTTTGTCATCCAAAATACTGTGTCCTGATGTTTGAGGACAGTGCTCTACGTACTGGCTTCATGGTGAAAGTGACCTGTAAAAGAGGTCCCATGCTTGGAGGATTTAGATCTTGGGAAGATCTAACACAGACATTGGTGAAGAGGGTTCTTCAGGAGGTGAGCAGAAGCAGAAGTGATGCTGCCTTGGGATGCCCAGGTCTATGGCAGTGAAGGATATTGAACCTCCCCTTGCTCTTTTCAATTTCCATGTCTCCTTGAGGGATGGCCCATAAGGTGATAACTGAATAAGCTACTGAGACATTTCTCATGTTGAAACAAGAATGCCTGAGACGTCTTTGATTACTTGATTTTTACTAATTACCTTTAATTTCATTTTAAAAACCAGGGAACAGTTTCGAAGTTTGTTTTTTTTTTGGCGGGGGTGGGGGGGTGCTTTTTGTTTGTTTTTTTTTTCTTTTTTGTTTTTTTAAAGACCTTATCCTTGGCCTTCTCTCTGTATTTTTTTTTTTTAACTACAAATCTTTCTTTTATCTAAGAATTGGGAAGACCCTTTGATTTAATATATGAATCTATTAAGCACTTAAATATTATCTTAAACAGCTTTGGAAAATTACGAAGGGCTTGCTATTACTGTGCATTCCCAAATCTGTATGGGCATGGAGCGTTGAAGGAGAAATGAAGGAGAGGATCTCTTTAATGAATTTCTTTTCTTTTTTTTTTTAAATACTATTTCCTTTAAAAAAAAAAGATTTTATTTATTTATTTAACACACACAGAGAGAGAGAGAGATCACAAGTAGGCAGAGAGGCAGGCAGAGAGAGAGAGGGGAAGCAGGCTTCCCGCTGAACAGAGAGCCCATGTGGGGCTCGATCCCAGGACCCTGAGATTATGACCTGAGCCTAAGGCAGAGGCTTAACCCACTGAGCCACCCAGGCGCCCCAATGAATTTCTTTACTTCTAGGTCAGCTCATTACGTGGAGGACTCTCATTTATCTGTTTCTTTCTTAATAACAAAACATTCCAAAGCTTCCTAGAAACCTTAGCTAATTGCATTTTTCAGACATACTTTTCTGATGTCACCTTATGTCTATCAGCAACTTAAAAAACCCTTTGGAAGGGATTGTTGGGGATTTTTAAGAGTAATAACTGCCTGAAATTTACAAACTATTTACATGATAGTAGAAGGAGTTTCATGGAAGAGTACTTTCTAGTTAATAAGTAGGAATTTTCAAATCCTCTGTATTTTTCCACAACTGAAGGGGCGCATGCATACTTTTGGTTGAAAGCAAGTAGGCGAAACGTTCGTAGTCCTCTCTTATAGTCTTGGTGGCTTAGAAATCTCTTTATTGTAGTTTCATAATCCCTGACATGACTGTCTAGCTCTCATGTCTGCTAATGTAGAAATTAATGAAGGAAATGTATGTTTTGGCTCCTTAAAATATTCCTTATCAGATAGTATGTGGGAGGCGTGGTCACTGGAGATGCCTCTATTTACCAGCTGGATGGTGTGTGTGTGCCCCGTGAGTTTCTTGTCTCCTAAAGCTGTGTGGTGCCCTTTAATGATGGGAAGGAGCACATTATTAAATGTGTTGGTCGGGCAGTGGTCGTGTTTTCACTTGTGAAAATCCAGGAGCAGAGGGCATGCAAACTTTGCCCAAAGGCTGGATACAGTTTGCATAGAAATGAGCTACGTGTGGCAACAACCGATTTGGTGGATGCCTAGCTTGTGCTGCTCACTAAGGAGAGGTGAGAGCAACCACAGCCCATAGGTGAGCTAGGTTTACGGTGCGGGGGAGAAAGGTTCCTTCCCCAGAGGGGCCACCTTCAGATGATGGTAGTGGGTCATGTTTGTGGAGCGCTGTACTGTGTTGTCTCCAGCTGAGAGAGGAACTGCTGTCATCCACCTTTCTCAGGGCAGTCGCCTAGGCTGGGACAGGTAGCAAGAGCAGAATCAGGATTTGAACCCAGGCAGTGTGGCTGGAGAGCTGACGCTTGGTAAGCACTTCTACTTCACTTCTCATTTGCTGGGAGCAGGGTTTTCAGCTGCTATATAATCCCGGGGTTTCAAAGACTAGGTGACTTTCATACTCGTGCTGTTTCAGTCTGTTTCCTTCTCAAACCCTAATCTACCTTTGTTCATTTTCAGAGAGGTAAAACCATCGTCTTTGTATGTGACATTTTAAAATCTGGTTTTAGTAATAACTCATGTTCAATTTGTGTTTTTTCCAGAGGTGGCTGCAATCTTGTTTAAAAAAAAAAAAAAAAAATCTGTGTTAGTCTAAGTAACTGTGTCTTCTTGGCTCCATTACAGCAAAAAGGCTGTGATCAGCAAACTCTTGTAGGGGGAAGTTGTTGAATGACATGGGGATGTGGTACTGTCCTGTTAATCCTCAGGGCTTTGTGTTTCTTAAATTATTTGCACTCCTGGACAACTGCCCCTGCTCCAAATGGGGTCTTAGCGGGGCATTCTGACTTGGCTTCTGTGTGTTACAAAAACATTAAAAGGAAAGGTTGGTTTGGGTTAGGCTTACAAACCAACCGACCCTTATCATCTTTTAGCTTATTTGTCTCTGTTGGATTAATTAAAAAAATAATTTATATTTTATGAATGAGCTTTAAAGATCCCGCGTGTTTTGGTGGTTAGTATAGTCACACAAGCAAAAGCCAAGAGTAAACCTGATTTTTTTTTTTAAGCCTTGTATTTTTAAGGAGAAATAAAAAATCAGGACCGCAGATCAGTAACAGCAGTAGGATTCCATTTCCTTTTAAACTGCTTCTCATGAAGCTCCGGTCAGAGCGAGTTGGCTGTGTCTCCGAAGGAGGCTGCTTTGCTTGCCGGCTGCCTGTGGCCTTTGAAGCTGCGGCGACAGGAGCTTTGTGTGTGTCGGAGGCGTTCGCGGTGCCTCGCGCGAGCCCCCCGCCCGCCGCCGCCGCCACCACGCGTGCTCGGCGCCGGGCTGTGGGCGTGTTGTCGCAGGCCGCCCCGCGGAAGCGGGCTGTGCGCTCGGCCTGCGCGTCCCTGCGTGCGGCTGGTGCGCGCCCGGCTCCCGGCGCTCCCGCCGCCTCAGCTGCCCCCCCCACCTCCGCACCCCGCGCCCCGCCGGCCGGGTCGGCGGCACCGGCCAGCCCACCGCGCGCGCGTCCCTGCTCCTCCTCTCCGCCCGCGGCTCCCGCCTCCCCGCCCCTCTCCCCACTTCCCAACCTGCTCCGCAGTCTCCAGGAACGCTCTCCTTTCTCGTCTTGGCCTCTCTCTCGCTTCCTCCGCCGCCGCTGCCCCCCTTGGCGCTGACGTTCTCGCCGCCTTTCCTCCTGCGTCGCGCACCCACGACACGATGGGCTCCCGGGCGCTTCCTCCCCCTGAAATCCGACTGTTCACCTGCGACCATTGTGCAACTTGTAGACGGTCGCCCGTTGAGATCACTGAAGTTCTGGCTTTGCCTTCACTAAGCATCTGTGGCATTATTAGCTCTTCGGGCTGTCCCATACTTTCTCCTACACCGTTTGCAAGGAGCTGCTTCCACCAGGTATCTCATGTTTTGCGGTATATTTACCTACGCACCGGTTCTTGAGTACACGGAAGGGTTGTGTCTCCTGCCTTCTCAGAAAGCCACGAGTGCCATAAACATCAGAAACTCAGATCACTAAGTCACAGTGTATGTTATAATTTAATTTAGTAGTTTTTTTTTTTTGTTTTTTTTTTTTTTTTTGTTTTGTTTTTTTTAAATATAAGCGTATGACGCCTCTCTGGAGTGGCTGAGGCTTCTCTCATATTTTTTGGTGTTCTGGTGACGAGGACCTTCTATTTTTCTTAAGGAACACATTTTGAAACGGTTCTGTACCTGGATCCCTATCCAGTTTTAGCCCTCTCTACATTATTGAGCTTATTTTTAAAATTAATTCTTTTTAAGGCCATGCTTTTTACACCCCCTGTATTAATGTCCTTTTCTATAAACCTCTATTGTTAAGGTTATATCATGAAATACCAGTAATTTTAGTAGAGCTTCTCTTCAGCTGTTACCACAAGAAAGTTTTAGCAAAAGGATCGAACTTTATTGTTCATATAATGTATACCCACTTCCTTTTTGTCTCCAAGGTCCTCGTAGGACTGACGTAAAGAATATAGGTGATATATAGCTGGATGGAAGGGAGGCATTTTAGCTTGTAGGGGACAGGTTTTTATAGTGATACCTCGGTTGATTTTAAATTCCCCCCCGCCCCAAAATGGAAATTCAGCTCCTTCTTTATACCCTGTGACAAATTAACTTTTAGTATTGCTCTGCATAGGGAGTGTGTTTAAGTTGATATCATAAGTTATTTCCTAAGACAGGAGAACACTGGAGCTGTTTTTGTTGAAACAAAGTGGACCCTTAAATATAAGAAATGATTTAATAAAGAAGGTCATTTTAAAGTAGCATGTTGAAAAGAAAATGATAATCTTATGATTAAAAACATCAGTAATACTAAACCAATTATTAGTTAAGTACTGCTCTATCCTGAAATTTTTAACTATGTAATTATGCTATGAAAACTGAGGCGCCGAAGTCACAACATCAGGAGCTTAGTTAAAACATACAAATAATAATGACCGAGTCCACCGGACATTTTTCTTACTGTTGGAACAGCCATTCCTAGAGTGTAGAAAGGCGTTGGTGGTTCAGTGGTAGAATTCTCGCCTGCCTAGAGTGTAGAAGGTACTTACTTTAGTAGTTACAAATGTGCCTCACAATATTTTTTAAACGTTTTGTTTTATTTTTGCATATTTCTCTTATTTGAGCCCTTTGGCCTCTGTCCAAGCTTATTTGTTCTCTGAATATGTACAGTACAGATTAAAATATAGAAGTTTCAGCCATCCCATGCCTTCTGGGACTTGTCATTGCCTGGAATAGGCTTATGTCCAGCTGTGTTTAGAAGCTCACTAGGTTGCAGCTATGTTTTCCTATCTGTTGCATGGCTTAGTTGGAATAAAATCAGAATTAGAGTAAGTGTCTAACTTCCCTAGTTTACAGTTTTCCCATCTACAAGCTGTGAGCAGTACTACCTGGGAACAGATTGAGGGGGTTAAATCAATTAAATAATATATGTAAAACAGGTTTGATGATTGCCAAAGGGCTGTGTGACTATTTATTATTATAATAATTATAATTGTTCTGTTTCTAATCTTTTAAATTTTCATATATCATTAACTATGCGAGTGTCTATTAGTCTGTTCAAATGGGTGTTTCTAAAGTTTTATTTTATCTTTTAATTTAAAACTTATATTTAGGATGTGTACAGAGTAGAATTCTAGCTGTTAGCTGTTGTAGGGAAGCGTGGCACCAATTGTTCCAGAAGACTAGTTTGCATCATTCTCTTGGATATATACATATATATATACCTTAACATATATGCCTTAATTCATTCCAATCTGTTGGCTTTCTGTTGTAAGAGCTTTGGTGTAGAAGTCTATTCTGAATTGTAAAAGTTCTTCAAGGAAATATTTTTGAGGTATTTTTTTGCATTGTCCATCGGTGCCCTACTTTAGGGGTCATTGGTGGCCTAGGCCATCATTTTTTTTTTTTTTAAGATTTTATTTATTTGTCAGAGAGAGAGGGAGAGAGAGTGAGCACAGGCAGACAGAATGGCAGGCAGAGGCAGAGGGAGAAGCAGGCTCCCTGCCGAGCAACGAGCCCGATGCGGGACTCGATCCCAGGACACTGGGATCATGACCTGAGCCGAAGGCAGCTGCTTAACCAACTGAGCCACCCAGGCGTCCCGTAGGCCATCATTTTTATTTTAAAATATTTGTGCATTAAATACATGACTTTTGAAAACCAGGATTTCCTCTCAGAGCTTGCCTTTTTGTATGAATTTCATGAAATTTCTTCCTCTCCTTTTAAATGCATGAGTCTTAACGAAATTCTCCTTCAGAGTTAATCGCTGTCTTCTTTGTTGTGGTTGTGGTAAGTTCATCAGGATACATCAGGCATCCTTCCTAAGGAGTGGTCTCTCACAGATAATATTTTGTGATTCTCTGTGGATATTTCAGAATTTATCTTTGTTTTCATATATGGGATATGTGTCACATGATTATAAACACTTGGTGAATAAAAATGATTTGTTACTACTGAGGTCACTCAGTTTTCTGCAGGAGAATAATAAATAGTCACATGATTTCATAGCCACGGTACGTTGTACGCCACGGTGCAGTGATTCCGAGGCATCATCTGCAACCATATGTCCTAAGTTTTCAAGCTAAGTATGTGTATACGTGCGCGTGTGTGCCCACATGCACGTGTGTGTGTGCTTTCTGTTTTGTTCTTAAGAAGTAAGCATGCTCTTCACATTCAGAATAAAAATTCCATTTATTTACAAAACATATCTATTAAAGAAATAACAGTAGGATTGAAATTAATAAAGGTTTTTTTTAAGAGATTAGAAGCTCAAGAGTATTTTCTCAACAATGACACATGAAATGTCATTCACTTTTTTTTCTAGGGGAAATTATATTAAACCCTTGGGATTTTTATTTGATAGGAAAGAAGTCCCTACTAAGAGCATTAATCCTAAATTTTTTCTTGGCAATATGCTCTCAAATTATACGTGGAATATATAATTCAAAAGTCCCATATTCGGGGCTTGCAGGATGTGTTGGTGAAATGACTAGAATTGCTCGGTTTGTTATATAAGTTTTCAAATAATGGAGGAAGTTCTAGAAATTATTTAAGAATTTCCAAAGTGAGATTGTCAGGGGGTTTGAATGATACCAGTTCTCTGAAACTTCTTTTTCATTTAGACAGTTCCCTATTTATTTGTATTCTACAGTGAGTCACGGGCTCATATTTCTATTGTATTTCTGTCTTATTTATAATTATCCTATATATGTGTAGTATTTGGTAATAAGTATACGCATACTTTAAACATGCTCATTCTTTGGACTTTGGAAATTAAGGAAATTGAATATAGAGCTTTTCATTTCCACATCACAGTTGTGTTTCAATGCTGAACTTCAGTAACTGGAAGCCATTTCTATATTCTGGTAATTTGATAACCCACTTTGAAATGTATTTGTTGAGCTCATTGTAATTCCATGTGTCTCTAATGAAAGGCATGTGAAGGTATGGGTTGAAAGAATTAACTGTGCTTAGTCCTTGCAGAGACCCTGCTGCCCGTTTTGGGCAATCTTTAACCTGGCACCCAGTCCTGTGCTTTGCTAAAATGGAGTTTTCCAAAATTTAAATGATGTCATGTTGGAAAGTGATGCCAAGAAACAATGTGGCAGTTTCTAAATTTTGTGAAGCTAAAATCCCTGGTTACAAGAAAGAGTACATGTCACAGATGAGTAGTTAGTAATGACTTCAGTTTAGCAGGAAAAGAGCAATTCCCATATGCTGATTCTAGTCTCATAACAAAGAATGTTATAGAAAGATTGCACAGTATTTAACAAGCTGTGAGTTAATGTGACAGTGTCAGTGGATCTAGTTCCAGAAGGATAATCACTTTACCATATTTCTTCAAAAATATTTTAAGTTATACAGAAAACTCGCTACAAATGAATCCAGACGGTTCCCACTGCACTCCATCCCCCTCCCTAAGTGAGGCAGTAACACTGAGTTTAGTTCAACAATTAAATTCTGGAGACTGCCTGATCCTAAGGACCTGGATGAATAAATAAGTCTCGCTGTCAGGCTGAACCTCAGAGGTCTACCTTCTGTCAGCTGGTGAGTGGGTATAAATGAGAATGTTCTCCTGGTGTATTTGAGACTTAGGTTTTAGTACATCACTTTACCTCTCACGGAGAGCCACTCCCTGTTTGAACCTAGACTACATTCTTCAATGTTTGTGGACACCTCAGATAAAGTCAAGAAAATGAAGTCGAGTTGCATTGCTTTCAGCTCCGTGGAGCATGTACTGTGGGCGGTCTTTGGTATGATGGGTTGGTGGGTTGGTTATCCACCATTCATTTCCAAGGCCTTTCCCAGAGGCTTGGTCTCTTACGTGCATTCGTATTGGCACGATGATTTCCACGCCAGTATGAACTGTAACAAACTGTTGGATTTAACTTTGAATCATAGGCTTGACTGGGTTCTCTTAAAGCTTAGAGCTCATGCTCATCGTTTTGGTGTTGCAAGGACTCTTAGAGGCAGGGATGGGGAGCAGCAGGGGAGTGGGGAGAGGGCCTTATCTCTTTCAGTGATGTAGAAAAAAAGGTGCATGTTCTCTATCATGAATATTCAATTCTGAGAATATTGTTTTACCATCCCACTAAGGAGACTATCTCTGCTTTTCCAATGAACATATATAGTTGGGTATTCGGAGAGGGAGGTACATAAAATTAGCAATCCATCATGAAGAATTTCTACAAAATGTCTTTAATAAAGGCGGTTTTTTTCTTTGAAAGCAATTATAAAGTTGATAATTAAATGAGATGCAAATAAGATTATATTTAAATCAGAGTTTCCAGTCTTCCCATTGTTGAAGACATTCCCTGGGGACAGATTATGGAATGAAGGAGCTCTGGTACTTTAAATGCATATGCTACTGTTGCTGGGTATTGACTGCTTTAAGAAGTTAAGGGCTCCTCTTTTGTTAAAAAGACAATGGTTTTTTTTTTTTAAATATTTTATTTATTTTTTCGACAGACAGAGATCACAAGTAGGCAGAGAGGCAGGCAGAGAGAGAGAGGAGGAAGCAGGCTCCCTGCCAAGGAGAGAGCCTGATGTGGGGCTCGATCCCAGGACCCTGGGATCATGACCTGAGCCGAAGGCAGAGGCTTTAACCCTCTGAGGCACCCAGGGGCCCCAAGACAATGGTTTTGTATCCAGTGTTTACCTCCTGAAGTAAGGCAACACAGTCCACTGCCACTATTTGATTTACCCTGTACTTTCCGTGTACAAAGTTTGATTTAAAACGAAAAGCTCAGTGAATTTTTTAAAAAGTGAAAAACAGGGGAAATGTAATCAAATTCACTTTTCCCTCTTCTTTCCACCTAACAATGTGTGGCTGCCTTCTATTTTTATCTTTATTTTATTTTTATTTTTTTCTAAAGATTTTATTTATATATCTGAGAGAGAGAGAGAGAGAGTGAGTGAGAGACAGAGCATGAGCAGAGGGAGGGAGAAGGAGAAGCAGGCTCCCCATTGAGCATGGAGTCAGATGATGTGATGATGCCGGACTCCATTCAGGACTCAATCCGGGGACCCCAGGATCATGACCTGAGCTGAAGGCAGACCCTCAACCGAATGAGCCACCCAGGTGCTCCTGCCTTCTATTTTTAAATTATATAATGACTAAGAACTTACTTGATTCCCAATAGATACTGGCATCTGGATGTCTTTCTTCATTCAACATATGAATGAATTGCCTACTCTGTGTGTCCCCACTAGGAGCTTGTAGTTTGGTGGGGGAAGAGTGGAGAGTGTGCCAAGGATTTCAGCACACTGCCTTACACAGTTTCTTCCAGTTTATGTTATCTTATGCATTTAGTTTTGTGTTCTCTTCTCATTCCCTTTAAAAAACAACTGTGAGGCAGACAAGTTGTACACATGTATTATAGGAATTTAGACAATACAGATAAATTCAGAAAAGAGGCTAAAACCCTGGCGAGAACCTCTCCTGATTTGGGTTTATATGCTTCCGTAATCCTTTGAGTGTGTGTGTAACCGTGTGTGTGTAAGTGTGAGCATTTCTCTTTTCTCTTCTCTCATCCAACCTTGAAAAAGAGGCAGTTTTGCCAGAAGTTGATTTTGGAAGTGCAAGGAGAACTCTGCCCACAACTTTTTGCAAGGCTGTTACTTCAAACTTGATAACAGTGCCACATATTTTGGCTAAACGTGCAGTGCTGGCTTGTGCCAAAGGTACCTTCGTGGCCTGAACGTAAATTCTCACATCAGGTTGTTCTTCTTTTGCTCACGTCGTCAGGCTCTCGGCCACAGAGTCTTAGCGCCATTGTTTGGGCACCAAAGAGGACTAATCTCTTCCTCAAAGCCACCTGATTTTGGAGGGCTTCTACTATAAAAATGAATTCCATCTGGATGGGGAGCAGTTGGGAGACTTGAGTCATTACCAGGAAGGAAGGCTGAAGTGAAATCTTAGATGAGCCTTTAGTACTTAGAGCTGAGGCCTGCCAGGTGTTCCTCAGCGTATAGACCTGGCTTGAAATAAGGAGTTGCTGTCCTACTGAGGTCTTCCTGGCTATTTTACCTACTGGCTTGCATGGATCAGAGCGTCCTGGTTGGAGGATCATTGAACATTTGACCAAGTTCTGAGTGAGCTCCCGAAGGGACTGGGAAGATCTGGAGTCATTTTGGAAGGCTTGCCTTTAAGTTACTTAGAAAAACTTCGTAAAATGCTTCAGGTCTAAGAACTCTGGAGATTAATGGTTTCAACACAAACAGGGCTCAGATAAAATTCTAAGTACCGGCAGGCGGTTCAGAAACAAATGGGTGTCAGGTAGCTTAGTCAGTTGATTACCTATTCTTGCCTTTTCTCTAAGCTTCACTCAGCTTATTCACTAAATTTCAGTAACTGCAATACGACTATCAATATCAACTATCAATATCAATTGATATCGACTATCAATATCAACTATCAATACGAATGGCCACAGGAGAACTCTGGCCACATGGGATTATGATATTGAAGCAGAGTAAGTAAAATATTACTAGGCATAACTTCAATTTGAGCTATAGAAGAATGACACATCAGTGCCAAAATAATCCAGTTTCATTAATGTGTCACAAATTTATATCCGCAGCCCTATCCTTTCATGTGGATTGGTAAGATATCTTTGATTTTTAAAAAAAAATTCGTTGCTTTTATGATCAGAGTTGATATATTAGATTTTTTTTGAAATATTTTATATCTGTTCATTTTTCACCTTCAGTGTACACATTACATTACTTCTAGCCCAGTTTTCCTCATCTCTTTGATTTAGAAACTTCAGGTGGATTCCTGTTTTCCACAAGGACTCTAGCCTCATCCACTGGGATCCAGATTCTATCTTACTAATAACCTTTACACCACATATTTTAGTAACCCAGATTCTTCCCTGTCCCTTGACACATGTTTATATTGGAGAGCAACGCTTTGTTTGCCTTGCTCTTCTTTGCCGCTGTCCTTTCTTGTCCGCAGAGCTGTGCAATTCTTACTGCTCCCCCAGGCTCATTTCCACTCTCCTCTGCCTTAAATACTTGCACTGTTAGTGACCACGTTACATTATTGTATTATGAGTGAAAGAAATAGTGGACAAAATAATAACACTCATAAAAATAATAGTAGATATTTAGGACCCTAGGGACTTTTTTGTTTGCCCTGCTGATTTCGGGGCAAAATCCTTTTATATCCTGTATTGTTACTGAGATATTTACTGTAAACCTTATTTCTTTGACAGAAGGAGCTAGTATCTTAAGCAAGAATTTTCTCTTAAAAATTTTTTCTCCTTTTGATATTTGGCAACATTGTTATAAACATACTAGATGCTCAATAAATACATACAATATGGATGAATTAATTGACTAGGAATTTTGGTATAAAATGCCCTTGCCTATAGTCAGAATGTATATATGATATTTGATGTTACTTTGGTACTTTATTTTCTGACTTGATGAACAAGAATTCTTTTTAAACCATTAATATTCTATACTCATGACACAGTAGATAGGAACTTTACTGAGAATTAAATGTTCCAACTTTTGTTTGATAGTTTATTTAGTTTAATATTATTAAGCTTTGGGAAGAGATCAGTTTTAAACAAGGTATATATATGCACATACATGTTAATAATTAATCTATAAATGGACATCAGTTAATTCAGAATATAATCTTTATATTTCCAGGATTATAGGTAATTGCTTATGATAAGAAGCTATAGTACTATTGGCACTGTCTTAAACAGTAAAAAAGATTGTATCAAAATCAGAGATCATTGTTTTATCTTAATAAGGCTTTTCCCATTATGTAACTAGAGATTTTACCCATAATCCAGTGGTGCAAAGTTTCTATGAGGTTTGTACGTAGAGTGTGTGCAAAGTTTTGTGAACATATATGATAAATGAATTGTGTCATATTTTCAGGAAAATAAGGAATCTTCCACAGAATGAATGCTTTAATCCTTTGTTGCAGAGAGCTGATGATTTTCACCAAGCACCACTGAAATTGCTAACACCCTAGAACCTGTTTCAGTTCCGTCAAGAAGTCACATTCTCTCTTGAGAAAGAACAAGCTCTTGGGTTTGTAAAATCAGTGAATCACCGAGTCACTCGCACCCCTTCCCCTGGCCAGCTTCTGCTGCCTTTCAGGTTATAGTCATTTCCCCCCCAGAACCCTTTCTTACGTGAAATCTCAATCAGGCCTCTCTGTGTTCTGTTTTCCCCTGCCCCCCCCCCCCCCCCCCCCCCCCCCCGGGCTAGACTGTAAACTCCCTGAGGGAGAGCTTCATGTCTGCCTTCACAGGTGTATCCTCAGCGCCTTGCTTGATGCCCACAAAATACTATATGGCTGAATGTATACATGTGATGTTGCAGTGGTTCCCCCGCCCCCCGCCGCAACGCCATCCATGGTTTCCCTTTCCGTGGTTTGTCGCCATGGCAACTGATCTGGACACAGATGATCCTCCTCTGACGTAAGGTCAGGAGGTCGGTAATAGTCTAATGCTACGTCACCACGCCTGCGTCATTCCCCTCACTTCCTCTCACCACGTAGGCATCGTATCACATCATCACGAGAAGGGTGAGTCCAGTGCAGTAGGCTCTTTTGAGATGGTGACCACATTCAGGTAACTTTTATTACAGTATATTGTTAAAGTTATTCTATTTAATTTTTAGTTATTGTTAATGTCTTATGGTGCCTAATATATAAATTCACTTTCTCACAAGCATAGAAAGTTCAATAGACAGATCTATATAGGAAAAAAACATAGTGTCTAGAGGTTTTAGGCACCCATTGGGGGTTAGAACATATCCCCCAAGGAAAAGGGGGCCTACTATAATTTATTCTTGATTGTAAGTATCAGTTTTCATAGCATATGGTCAGTTTGGTAATAGGCATACAGAAATTAGAATTCAGTGCTAAACGCTGAGGGGTATTGATGCCAACAGATATGCTTAACTTTGACTTCTGGAAAAAAAATTCTGATAGCAGCTTGTTTGGGTGATCATTTGTTATTTTTTCATGAGGATAAAGGGAAGGGTGCACAAGAGGGATAAACAATGGGACATGGTGACATGAGTAACTTTAAGTTACTGAATCAAACACCGAAGCAGTTCTTTTTCAGGTAGTATTCTTGGTCATCAGAAAATATTTTTGAATAGTGCAAAGTATTTCATGCCGTTTTTTTCACTGAGCATATACTGGACTGTAGGCATTACCTTCCAGAGTCTCCCTACTCTTTTAGCTCATTTGGACCATATTGATGATATTTTTATGAAGGAGAATTCCATTTTTATTTCCATAAGTCAGGGCGGCATCTTTTGGGACCTACAGTGTTTCCCACCCCCCTCAGAATATGGGAAACACTTAACAGGCTACAATTTTCTTAGAGACTTCTATAATGTTTCACTTTTAATGTAATTTGTTCTGGTTCAGCATTAAAATGGGGCTTTCTTAATGTTATAACAAGATTAAAAAGTATGGTCTGTTGCTCCTGTGATATGTTAAGTTTTTCATGAAGTCATTGTAGTGATAGTATTTTATTTTCTGAATAGCACCCTGATTTATGGTCTAAGTATACAATGCATCATTTGCAACCATGAGGATGATGATATTAACCAGGTATCAGTTTTATTTGTTCAGGTGAACTCTGCACTAATCTGGTTTTGAAATAACTAAGTAAAACTGTTACTATGAAATGCTGTGAAACAAAAAGTTTAACAGAATAATGTAAGCAGTTAATTTTAAATAATCCTGCACAGGGTCCCTGTTTTCTGGGCATTGTGCCACTCCTTTCACAAACACCTTTGCCCATCCATGCGTATCCTTGATTCCTATAGCCAGCAGTTAAATGCATGGAGCATTCGTGCATTGACGTCCAGAACACATACAGCATCTATAGGTGTGGGGCTGGCCAATCTGTTCTTGTTCTGTTTAAACCAAAGGCCCTAAGCTTGTTCAGATGACAGTATTTTTGGACTTTGTGGTTCTCTTTGAGGAAGGAGCTCAGTGAAATAGTGTTAAATTATTAGATCAAACAAACCTGTACCTACAAAACAAATGCTAAATGCCACATGAGATAGTTTTCAGAAACCGTATTGTCACGTATCTCTGTTGATGTTTGTGTGCTACTGCCCATTCATTTTTAGAAGCTGTGTAATAATAGAAGCCAGAGTCTTAAGAAAATATTAACCAGGTGGAAAGTTTAAAATAGATAGCATTTTAGCTATTAACTTGCCTTCTTCATGCAAGGTGAGAAACACCATCATTATTTGATTTGTGAGATGGAGTACTTTATTACATAGAGAACTGCTGTCATAGATGAAGGTAGAATCAGCCACACTTCATTTAAAGACAGCATTTAATCAGAGAGGAGACAAACCATGAGAGACTCTTGGCTCCAGGAAACAAACTGTGGGTGACGGAAAGGAAGGTGGGTGGGAAGATGGGGTAACTGGGTGATGGGCATTAAAGAGGGCATGTGATGTGATGAGCGCTATGTGTTACATGCAACTAATGAATCATTGAACAATACGTCAAGAACTAATGCTGTACTCTGTGTTGTCTAATTGAATTTAAATAAAAAAATAAACAAGCATTTATTTAGCCTTATAAAAACACTCAAAATTTAGGAAGAAGCCATGGTGTTATTTTATGAGCTATTTTTCATCAGTTTCATTCAGTCTTCTAAGATAAGCAGGTTCCTTTCATTTTCTCATTTGTAACATAAAGCTAATCAATTCCTTGCAGACTTTCAGTGAGGCCTAAGGAGAGAATTATAGAAGTCAAAAATCAAATGGCTTGTACACGACAGGGGCCCAGTTAGTTCTTTTCTACCTTCACCTAGATTGCAGTCCACATGATACAGTGTTTCCTCATGATCCATTTAATAACCATCCTCTTCTACCACCACCTCTCCCGCCACTGCCAGAATCCGTGACAGAGCTCCTCTCTCCTACCTTCTTGTCTATTACCTTCTTCCTTCCTAGGGTGCCTCTTTTTGCATCTGATCTCTTTTTAAACCTTTTACCCTTTCCCATTTCTCTTGTGCAGAACTTATTTTCTTCTCGTCTCATCACTCTTTCTTTCTCTTTCCTAACACCTTGTTGCCTCCTTCTGCACATTTGGCTCTTTGTGCCCTGCAGCCTGGCCTGAGTAACCAAGGACAGCCTCCTGCTCCATTGAATTGCTTGCATTGGCCCATCAGACCAGAATAGCTAAAAGATTTCTTCTCAGTGTATTACTGCGTGGTCCCTGCAGAGCCCCTGCTGTTTCACTGAAAAATCACACACATGTACACACAAACACGAACTTTCTAGCCGGAAAATGCACAGATCGTAAGTCTCTGGCTCAGTGAATTATTACAAAATAAATGCTCTGTGTAACTCTCTCTCATGTCAAGAGATAGAAATTGCTGGTACTGTATAAGCTCCCTTTGCCAGTACCCTAGTGTCCCCTCCTGTTCTCTGTGCTCTTCCATTCCCTAGGAATTAACCACTCTCCTGACCAATCCTGACACTTTAGATTGGCTTTGCTTGTTTTTAAACTTTGCATGCATTAAAGTATAACACCCCTATGCATTAAAAGAATGCATTCTCTTGTGACTGACATCTTACTCTCAACATTGTGTATGTGAAATTCATCCATGTTGTTGTATGTAGTTTGTTTTTATTACAATTTACTATTCCGTTGTATGGCTGTGCATTCCGTTGTGTAGTCATATACTACAAGTTTTTAATCTATTCTGTTGAGGTACATTTGGATTGTTTCCAGTATTGACAGTTCAAATGATGATGCTATGAGCATTCCTGTGAATTGAACTTTTATTTTTAATTTTTTAAGTAGGCTCCCTACCCAGCTTGAGCCCAGTGTAGGCCTTGAACTCACGACCCCGAGATCAAGACCTGAACTGAGATCAAGACCTGAGCTGAGATCAAGAGTAGGATACATAACTGACTAAGCCACCCAGGTGCCCCCTGAATTGAACTTTTATTTATTTATTTATTTTTTAATTGAACTTTTAAATTAAACTTCTGGTTTTATGTCATTCCAGATGCTTTAAGTTGCTAGGAGTCTGATCCAACTGTTTGAGACTTTTCTGTATTCTTTTATTTCCCAAGACTGTTCCTTTAAAATATAAACTTTTATTTATTTTTTATGCATGATGCTATTAGTACAGAATATTTTAAATTTTGGAACGTTAGAGAATACATGATGAAAAATTTTGTAAATCACATTTGTATCTATAAATGCATGAGGTTATAGCAAATACAGGTTTGCCTCACTATCTGAAAGTAGATCGTTCCTATGAAAACTTCCATAAGCTGAAATGGTCTATTTTCAAAGTTTGCATTATGCCATTTCACTTTTAGAAAAGACCTACACTATTACAGTAATGGCTTTTTTGTGAAAGTGAAAATTATCTTCTGATTTTTTTGTTGTTGTTGTTAGCAAAAATAAGTATTAATGTAGATCTTTCCTAAAAACAAAGCAATATAATGTGAACCTTTGGAAAGCAGAAGATACCTGTATTATTATATAGTTAGTAAATGTATTAAGTACCATGTGGCATTCATGTACAGAATAAATGATCATGCAGGTAAATGAACTTATAAAAATTCATTTTACTGATTACAGAAACATCATTATGGAATTATTACTATGTAGAGTACACTTTTTTTTAAGTGAACCTTCCTCTAACTGTAATTCAGTCCTCAAATTGTACATAAGATTATGTAGACATATATAGAACCCAAATCAAATCAACGTAATTGTGAGTCACTTTTTTTTTTTTTTAAAGATTTTATTTATTTGACAGAGAGAGCGAGCAAGCACAAGCAGGGGGAGCAGCAGAGGGAGAGTGAGTCACAGTTCTGAAAAATAAATTTAATTCTTCTCACTACTTATGCCTTTATTGCTGTATGTCCATGGATCCAGAGCTATGAATGATATCTGGTTCTTTTTTAGAGACAATATAGACAATATAGACAAAATTAATGCCACGAGTCCTTGAATGTCATGATTTAGTTTATTATTAATTATATTGATGATACAACGTTAGCATTTTTTTAGCTTTTATTCTCTCAAGCCTATTTAATGTCAAGAGATTCTGGTCTTCCTTCATGAGATAAACAATATGCAGAAATTTCTAAGTGTGCTAACATTGTACCTGTCCCTGAGAACTTTTGCGAGTGCTTACTCTGTACTAAGCTAGTCTCAGTGGGGAGGGCCGTATTAGTATCACTTGACTTTTTAAAACACTCGTATGTCCCTGCGACAGTATGCTGCTTTATTTTCCGCCAGTAGCCATTATCATACCATGCCGTTGTTAGTGATGGCAGTGTGTTCTAGCCTTAGATGTTTTTCACTTGGAAAAAGTTTGAGAATTTTTGATAGCATAGAGATATTTAAGTATATGAATTATATATCAGTATTTTGAGTAAAATAACCAGATATGTGAATGGATATATATTATATTAATATTGTTAATTAACATTTTAGTATTAACATATTAACACTAATAATATTAATAAAGATATTTTCTGATCTGGAGAGCTTCATAACCCAGTAAGGTAGCTGAAACATAAACACATAGTTACAGTGTGATGTGGCATGTACCTTAAAAGGAGCTTTACATGAATTGCCATGGATGGTAGTGGAAAAGACTCATTTTGCTTGGGGGAATTGTAGAGGGATTTGGAGAAGTAAATCCATTTGGAAACTTGTGTAACTTATTACCTTAAGTGATGTGCTAGGTGTTAGGAGGCAAATCCAAAAGTTAGGATAACCTCCTAGTCCATAAGATTACCGGGAAGGTTGCATATTCACTTGAAACAACTATAGAACCAGTCAAGTACATTTGATGGCTGTCTTTATGAAATGGTATATTTTTAGATTGTGTTCTCTAGTTCTTAAAGTGCTGTCACTTTTGTATCTATAAATGCATTGCTTAGCTATTGTTCATAAAAACACTAAAGAGTTTATGAGAAATGTAATGGGAAACCAGGTGGTCCAGCAAGGCTTTTGACTTCTTCAGACTCCGTTCTTCATGGGCTGGGTCTATGAACCAAGCAAGTGATTTGACGTCTCTAAATCTTAGTTACTTCATCTGTAAAATGTGAAAACAATAGTATCTTACTTAGTAAACGCTTGGCACAGTGCCTGGTTCTTAGTAACAATAACATAATACATTTTTTGTTATTAACTAAAAATTCACGTTATACCATACATCAACATTCACGAGTGTGAGTCTTAAAAAAAGGTCTAATTCTGACTTTTGATTTCTTTCAACATTCAATTAGATTTTGAAGGAATGTTTTGTAAAACACCTGAATCTGGAATTATATCTATATTTTTCCCTTACTCTGTTGTGACAGGTGTCCACAACAAGATTGAGGGAGAAAATAAATTACTAATTGGGGTTCAGGTGGTAAAAATATTTTCTAAAAGTGTATATGTGTGTGTGTGTGTGTTTAGATGGATTCTGGAACATATATTGAACTTGAATTTGAAGATTGACTAGTTACCTATACAAGAATATTTCATGAGTGAGCAAATTTTTGCTTTCACTAATTCTACAGCCCCACACATATATCTAATCATTATTCTTTCTCTCTTGGTGCCTGTGTAATGGAGGAGCTGTGGGGCCCAGGCATAACCTGGGTGTAGAGTCATCCTTGCAGACTCAGACGTCAGTATGACCTCACCACTATGTTTGCTGTGGACTTAAAATTTTAACTTGTAATTAATTCCCAGTTTCAGATTTACTTTGGCATCTACCTAGCCTGGTTTCATTCTTAAATTTATTTTTAATCTTTTGTTTTAATATTTGGTGTGGGGGGGGATGCAGTAACCATAAAACAAAATCCTAAAGCCCATAAAACTAGAGCCGGAGACTTGTAAGAGTGAGATAGGGAAGCCCTGTATACTTAATTTCTCTTCTGTGCTGCCTAGAACCATTGAGCCAGATTGACATTAATGTATACTATAAAAAGATGCAGTCATAGAGCGGGTCCACCCTGAACACTGTTTACTGACTATGGTCTGGGCATTGGCTTTCTGTCTTTTATTATGTGTACACTTGAGCCTGCAGGTAGAGATTGAACTGAGTTGGGAGGAATGGGATTTACTAATGACCTGAGAGGAGGATGTGGGCTAGACCCATTCTCCCAGAAATCTGTAAGTCATTGAAAACTACTGATTTTAACTATATGAACCTTAGGTCCCTTAGTTCAATCATGGGTCTCTCTCTAACCTCTTTCTGCATGCCATATTCCATGAAACTCTTGGCTGTATTTTGGTTCCTGAACAAATTTGGTCCAGATAAAACTGAAGTTATTATAAATGAATGACACAAATCTAGTGGACAGAGTGTAGTGTGTTAAATGGGTCACCTTAGTGAACATTAGAAATAATACCCGAAAAAAAAATTAGGACTTCTTTATGCAATAGTATCTGTATAAACTATTAAGCTCTAAGATAACATTGGGCTTATACCCGTCTGTGTGGTTGTGTGTATAATTTGGACATCTGAGATCATATTGTACATAGATGTTTATCTTCTGCCTTTTCCACTCAGTGTTCTATCATGGCTGTAATCCTCTGCCATTACACAATCTTTTAAAATACCGATTCTAGGGCGCCTGGGTGGCTCAATGGGTTAAGCCGCTGCCTTCGGCTCAGGTCATGATCTCGGGGTCCTGGGATCGAGCCCCGCATCGGGCTCTCTGCTCAGCAGAGAGCCTGCTTCCTCCTCTCTCTCTCTGCCTGCCTCTCTGCCTGCTTGTGATCTCTCTCTGTCAAATAAATAAAATATTTAAAAAAAATAAAAAAATAAAATCCTGATTCTAAATCTTTCATGATAATGGATCCTGATCTTCTTTTACTGTTGCTTGCCACGCTGGGGAGAAGAAAAAAAACAAAAACAGAAACAAAACACGCCCTTCAAAATGATCAGATCAAAGCATCTTTGTTTTCTTGCCAAGTTGATGAAGAAATACTGCTTTGCTTAAAAAATATCATATATGTTTTGAAATAAATAATTTTCTTCTTGCTGTGGATATCCAATCTCATTTGGCTTTATGTCACATAATGCCACTTACCAACAAAACTGATGTTGTGTGGCACACAGTAGGAGATGTTGCTCTAGACAGTAATTTTCAAAGAAGAAATTCCAATCCAAATTGAACAGACGCCACCACTGTACAACCCCTAGGACTTTTTAGAGCTATAACTGCTAATGTACAATGTGGATCTATGAGAGGTTTTGTAAAGTATACAGTTTACACTAAACTTAATTTGACCAAGAAACCTCCTTACTATATTTCTTTTTTTGAAACCAATATCATGGGAAGAACATAGAGAAAATTCATAGAACATAGAGAAAATTCTTGAATTTTTGAATTCAAAAATTGAATTCTTGAATTTTTGAATTTTGAATTTTTGAATTCTATGAATTCTTGAATTCATAGAACATAGAGAAAATTCTTGAATTTCTTATTATCTTAAACGCGACTATAATAAAATCCCAGACAGAGCCAGCTAAACTTAGGGTGAGCAGAGGTAGAATGCCCTGAAAATAATGGTTTATTCAAAGAGAAGTTCTTAATAGCTGAAGGTTTCTAAGCCTGTTATCTACCCAAATTATGAAGGGATTCTGGGTGTACCTCTTCTTTTTTTCGTTCAGAAAACTTTTCTCATTCTAGGAGTCAGGAAGAAGTGGCTTAACTTGTTCTATCGGGAGTTGCTTTTAGGTGTAGAATTTTTAAAAAATCATCTTTCTATGGGAGCATTCAGTATACTCAACAAAAGACAAAAATGATTCCAACCTGTGTGTGAATATAATATATTTTTATCAGAAGGGAAAATGATGCTGAATTGGCTACATGAAGCAGTCAGCACCTACTACGTTGGTATTTAACCACATTTGATGTTATTAGTCTGTATTCATTACACGTTGTGAAAGACATCCATCAGGTCTGTTTACTAATTTAAATGGACTTTTCAAAATCATATAGAACAAAGGTCCCTGACTGCTTGGGATTTATACATACTAAGCTGTCCTCTGAACTTACTTCTAGTTCCCTTTCATGGGCTGTATGTTTGCTGATTCCTCATGACATTTGTGCTTTACCCATTGGGCAACCCTGCTTGCTGCTTGGACCTTGGATGGGTGAGTCCTTTGGAGTGGTTTCCTGCGGCAGCCTGGAGATGAGCAGAGTGGTTTACTGGTTTTGCGAGCGAGATGAGTTAAGGATGGTGCAAATTTACTTCCCTTCACTTTGGCTGTTTAACATACATATATTTAACACATACCTGTTATATGTAACATGTGTGTTGAATATTACAGTATATTAAATTTATGTGTGACACACAAACATGTTTCCTCTATGTATATGTATATATACACACACACATATGACTAGTATAAGCTCTCAATATGCCTTCACAATATTTGTTTTAATCTTGGGTCTAGAAAGGCACTCTTAAAAAAATTAATAAAAACTTCGCTTAAGGGGCACCTGGGTGGCTCAGTGGGTTAAGGCCTCTGCCTTCGGCTCAGGTCATGATCCCAGGGTCCTGGGATCGAGCCCCACATCGGGCTCTCTGCTCAGTGGGGAGCCTGCTTCCTCCTCTCTCTCTGCCTGCCTCTCTGCCTACTTGTGATCTCTGTCTGTCAAATAAAAAAAAAAAAAATTAAAAAAAAAACAAACTTCGCTTAATACACTCAGCTGTTCAATGCTGTGAATACGGTGAGCATTCTTACTGAATCTTCGTGGTATGCATTTGTTAGATTCACTATACTATATATGCATGTTAATTTACCAAGTGGATTGGCCCTGATTGACACAGATTTCTTACGGGAGAGCTGAGACAGATGTTAGCCAGTTATATTGCTGGATTTTGTGAGTAATTGAGATTTTCTTTTCTATTGAATAACAGTGGAAAACAGATAAAGCAACGTCAATATACTACAGTTGTACCTTTACTATATAAAGATGTTTTTCAGTATCCAAATGCTGGAAAGTCAAAGATATTTCTGCAAATCTTGACACTCATTATTTTTGTTATCAGTAGAAATCTAATTTACATACAAATAAAATGTCAGTTCCTATCACAACCATCAAGATAAATAAGTACATTTATATTTTTTCATGAGCTAGTCTTTTTGAACTTATGGGCTGTGTTTGGCTCTTTGCCCATCAACTAGGTAAAATATTCTAAGTTTAACAAAGAAGAGGGATGAAGTTACGCCCAACACATACACACATGCAAAGTCATACTGGCCTGTTTGAACCAACAGTTGTCATTGGTACGTTATTTTAATTGTTTTTTTTTTTTTTTTTACCCCCTTTGAGAAGAACAAAAACAAAGGGAAACACAACATACCTCTGAGGAAACAAATGATAACGTTTCTTAATTTGCTTAGTGAAATTGTGACCTTATTCAAAGCAGAGTTTTTAATACATTTGCCTTTCAACTGTTATGAAAGCAAAACTAATCAATTCCCCTTTTGATAACTCATGATGCATATTTGTTTATTTTTGTTGCCTTAATTAGGGAAATAGGTGCACACTTCATTTTTTTTTCACGTATATCCACAGTGTTTTTCTTGTTTTTGTCTTTTTTTAAGATTTATCTATTTTGGGGGGGAGGGGCAAAGAGGAGGGAGAGAGAGAATCTCAAGCAGACTCCCTACTGAGCATGGAGCCCGAATACTGGGCTCAGTCTCATGACCCTGAGATCATGGCCTGTGTCAAAATCAAGAGTTGGACCCTTAACCAACTTAGCCATGCTGGTGCCCTTCTACCATTTGAATTAAACTTCTAGTATGATGTTTTTAAAGGCAAAAAACAGTTTTGTAATTTTCTGCTAAAAGTAAAATGGTTAACGGAATTCTTTCTCTAAGATGTGTATGGGTATGTGGAGACTCATTACCAGACCATCTCTTTTTACTTAGACCAGTACATTTGAAATGAGATATTTGAAATATAGAGAGCAAAGCTCGATGAAATAAAAGCCTAATAAAATGTGTTTGGGCCAACATCAAAACTCTTTGAAAGAGGATATCTAAATAATGTGCATTTTATCTCAGAGAGTCTTGGGTTAGTTCTAGTGTCCAGATGCCTATTAATGGGCTTTGGGCTCTGAAGCATATGTTAAGAGAAGTGATCATTTTGGATTAATTTGATGTGAATTAATAAGAGATTTATTTGATGGGAGTTGTTTGAAGGTGATGACATTTAAATCTCAGCAGGATTTAAGATATCCAAAAATACCTTTAAAGATTCAGGAACAGTCAATTCAGAGAGAGCAAATAAAATAGACATGGATAGCAAAGACCAGGATCTGACATTAGGTTTATGAAGTCTGAAGCAGTTTACAAAAAAAGCAACCTACCATTGAAGTATTGCTCTGGAATCTGAAGAAACAGAAAACATTTAAACTCCTTCAGCAATTCTTGGGTTTATGATTTGGATAAACAATGTTCTCTTGCATTTTATAGTTCACTTAAGCAATCTGATTTTGATCTGTATATATGGAGTAGACAGGATTCAAGGCTTTTTTTTTTTTTTAAACCAATGAGCAAAGACATATGTTCTTTAAAACTGAACTTTATATGTTGTTCATATGGAAGCTATCTAGTTTGCTATAGGCCCCAAACTTGACCTTCCTTTTATTTTGCTATCACTTGCTTAATTCTTTAAATTCTTTGTGGGGGACTTCTGATCAAAAGAAACAATTTGCTATTTTTTTCTTTTCTTTTAATTTTTTAAATAAAACCTACATGAAATGTGTAATTAATAACTCGGTACTCCTAGGTTTGTTGATACAAACAAGCACGGAAGAAGCATATATTAAGGAGAAGACTACCATGTCTTTTCTTGTGTGTTAAGCTTTGATTTCAAACACTTGAATGAAAGTTTTATTATCTGGAAAAACAATAAGAAAATGTCATCTGGTATTGTATATTATGATGACAAGAACTGCTACTTATAATAAAAGTCATACTCGGCAGGATTTGAGACTGAGGTAAAATTATACGGCCTTGCTCCCTTAACTTTTTAGTCTTAGTAAGGTTCATTTTTTCCATCCATCTCTCTCTTTCTCTCTCTCTCTCTCTCTCTCTGTCTGTTGAGAAGGAATCAATCAATTGGAAGTGCACTCAATTGAAATGGTATTTGGAAAGATACTCCAAAGCTTTATTTATTAATTTTGAGAAAGAGGGGTTCCTTATAATTTTCTTTTCTTTTTAAAGATATCCTTCTTTGTTCTTAAATGAATGACTAGTGATAAAACTACAGTCATCTCAGGCGCCTCGGTGGCTCAGTGGGTTAAAGCCTCTGCCTTCGGCTCAGGTCATGATCTCAAGGTCCTGGGATCGAGTCCCACATCGGGCTCTCTGCTCAGCAGGGAGCCTGCTTCCTTCTCTCTCTGCTTTCCTCTCTGCCTACTTGTGATCTGTCTCTGTCAAAGAAATAAATAAAATCTTAAAAAAAAAAACACTACAGTCATCTCACTAGGTGTTTGGCATGTACTTGTGCTGGCTGTACATTTATTGAATGAATGAATGTTGGAGGAAATGAGTAATTGATTGAATGGTAAACCTCAGTGGTATTTATGCCTTCCTTAGTTATTGATGGTTTCATATTTTATAGTCTTTTAGGGAAATTGGATTAAGTTTTCGTAAGGTAAGACTATAGTGCCTAACCCATTAACCAGAACCATTATAGGATCTTAGAGGTGTGAGGAAGTTTCGAAATCATGTATTACAATTCTTTCGTGAATAAGAACAGAGGCTCAGAGAAGTCAAGGGACTGGCCCTTGATTATATCAGCCACTGACAGGAAGCAGGGTCAGAAACTGTACGTGTGGTTGCTGCACCGTTCATCCTTCCTTTGTTTAGGATCAAGATGCTACAAAGAACATAGGAATTTATATCTCTTACCTTCAAGGAGTTTCTCATCTAATGGAAATAAGTTTCTCTAATCTGCATTGGCTCTGGATGTATGTGTGATCTCAGCTCTCTTTTTAAATTATTGTAATAGTTGATTCCTTTGAGTAATTCATTTGATTAGCTATAGCAAAATTCTTTGGAGCAAGTATATGTATAAATACATATACATACATATGAAATAAAACTAAATCATTAATGGCTAATTCAAAATATCTAGATATTAATAGAACATTCAGCTTCCTTTTGCTGTGAAGATGCCATTCTGAAAACATGAGTCACAGTTTTCTATAGAAAGGGATTTTTTTCTTACAGGTTTAAGCATTTTAATCAGTGAGATAAAATAGTTACCAGAATGATATTTTAAGCACTAATGCTGATTATTTCCACTGTCTAATACTAAAATATAGAAATAATGCAGTGTCCTACTATTTCTTATAATACTTTTTTTTAGCTAGGAAATACAAAGAATGCCTTTAGATTTGTTTTAATTTAGGAAATAATTTAAAAATTTGGATTTTTGCAAATGGAATGTCTTACATCTCGGTAATGAAAAGAAATACAAATAGTGCATTTTTTAGGAAGCTAAGCACGTTTTAACCTGCTCAAATATCTCAACACATGATACATATTCCCGTTATATCGGCTGTTAGAGGAGCATTCATCCACCCTCTATCCCCCAGGTCAGTTTTTTTTACCTCACAGTTGAACAGAGGACTAAAGTTTGCAGTTTTGAGTCTCATAGCTCCCACTTAGATTCTTCAGTTCCTCTTTACCCGCTTCACTTTCAGCCCCATTATCCAGTTGTTTATAGTGGACCTGCTGTAAACTGGCATTTTGAACTTGTTTTCATAGTCAGTATGAGGGATATTGCTATTACATAGTTAAATAGAGACGTTTTCAAATAGAGTTCCCCAAACACTCTTTGATGGTGATTATCTAATTATTTTATGACCATCTTTGCAATATCTGGCTCGATACTTTCTTTTTCTTTAAGATTTTTTTTTTTTTTTAATTTGAGAGAGCAAGCGAGGGAGAGCATGAGCAGGGGCAGAGGCAGAGGGAGAGGGAGAAGCACACTCCCCGTCGAGCAGGGAGCCCAGTGCAGGGCCCAGTCCCAGGACCCCGGGATCATGACCTGAGCCTAAGACAGAGGCTTCACCAGAGCCATCTAGGTGCCCCTGCACCTAGATGAAATTAATAATTAATGAAATTAATAATTTCATTCAGATAATGCAGGTGATGGGATAATGATGGTTTAAAACTGGTTCAGTCACTATTGTATGAACTTATTTATCAAGAGCGAAAATAGAAGATTAATAAAACTAGCTGAGAAGATAGCCCATATTACAGTGCGTAATGTTTCTGGAAGTTGGGAAGGCTTACGTAGATCCCAATTCTTGATGGCATTGCAATAGTTCTTTTCTCATCTGCATGGTATACACTGCTGCTATGAGTTTGGAAGAGATTTACAATGCATACCACTTCTTGTCTTCAGCTGTGACTGTATATCAGTAGGTACACCTGGTATCTTTTCCAGAAACATGTCCCCTCCGTGTTTACTAATTAAGATCATCTATCCCCACCCCAGTGTAGGTAAGTATTCTGGTCCTTAGGGTTTGGGAACTTTAGAGGTTAAATCGTACATCACGGTCTATTGTGACAATGACTTCTGTAATCTTTTATATCATGTTCCTCCCTTTCCTGCTGTTTTATTAGAACCCAGGGGAGGGAAGAACTTGCTCAAGGTTTGCTCATGCATTCAGTAGGTATCTTTGAAGCAGCCTGTGGTGCTGGCATATTAATGTATTTTAGGTGTGATATGTTAAAGCATATTTACATCATTTAGGAAGGAAATTTTTTTTGTTTTGTTTTGCAGATGTACAGATCAGCTCTCAAAATGTCTTCTGTGTCTTCCGAGCGTCTTCTAAGACAATTGCATTAGCCTCCTGCTAGTTGACTAATAGAATTAATAATTGTAAAAAGCACTCTAAAGCCACATGCCTTATGAAGTCAATGCTGGGTATGATTTTACAAGTATGTGATCTATTTTTTCAAGTGAAAATGTTAACTGGAAAAGTTCTTGGCACACAGTAAAACATCATGCAATCTGTTATTTGTCTTAAAGATAATAACTTGGGGGTGGCTATAGTCTTACGATATCTAACTTATGACTTGTTGGGGGGTTTCTTCCACTTAGAAGTACTGCAAATGTGCTTATATTTACATAATATGTCATTCTGAAAAATTATGGTGATATAATTCCCATAAAAATTATTTTTCTATAACTACTTCAAAGTATAGTCAACTAAATTAACCAGGATTTTTTTTTAAAGAAGCTAAAAAGAACATGCCCCTTCCACCCATAACAAAAAAGAAAACACAAATGACCTTTCTGATACTTCTTTGAAGTTTTAGCAGTTTGACAGTCTTTGCGATGTATATTTTTAAGGCTGTACTCGGGATAAGGAGTCAGTGAGTCATATGGGTTCTCAAGGTCTGTTCTTTGTGGAAGAGGGAATTGAAATTTGAAAAGATGATAATTTAATTAAATCCTATTTTCTCTTAGTTGCTCTAGTTGCTCCTTCAGTACCTTTTAAACTATGACCTATTTTCTGCATAACAATAAATCAGCAAGGTCTAATTCTTTTTGTTCTGAAAGCAAGTTACATTTTTCAATATTAACGTATTTATGACTATTCACTTTTAAGTATTTTATCTTCGTTCCTTGCTATGTAAAATGTTGCTGTTTTTGTAATCACCTTGACATTAATATATGGGCAGAAACCATTTTTCTCTTCACTTAATGGAAAGATAACCTCAGTGAATTAGATTCTTTCATTTTCATTTCTTTATGAACCTTGCCTTTCATATAGATTTTGTCTTTTTCTGTGTAACATTATTTATTTCATTTTGGTGCACTATCGTTAGGGTTTATTTACAGTGAGAAAAAAAATGTTAAAATACAAATGACATGGTTATTCAGTATCTGTCCAAGAAAAGATTAAATTGCAATGATTACTAAAGACTTTATGTGTAATGGAAAAAACAAAGAGGAAATTCAGGAGGGAAAGGCAAGAGGTGCTATAGCAAATCATCACAGTTTTATGTGTAGTAATGGCTGATACTCTGTAAACTAGAATGTAGGCCAAGTGAAGAATAGCTTTTTTTTTTTTTTACTCAGGCTCTTGTATTTTAAATGATAACTTCTTAAACTTCCCTTTTATTATTTTTGCTTTCATTTTTAGTTTTCCTTTTGTTGACTACTAGTAAAATTTCCCTCCACTCTTCTGTGTGTAGGTGCAGGTTCCCAAGTTCAGTTGCTTCTGACAAAGGACTAGCTGTCTTCCAAAACGTTGACATCAACAAATGAGACATTGAAATGCAAACGTTAAAAAAGAGAGAAGTTAACCAGTGTTTCTTTTTCTTTCTTTCTTTTTTTTTTTTTTTTTTCTTTTTCTTTATCTAACAAGGGTTACCTAGCTGAGTTTGTTTTAGGACCTATTGGTAATGACACCAAGGTGAGACCATATTCCCTCCCCACTCCCTGCCTTGGTCAGACAGGTGTTGACATTACCTCAAGAGCATCACTTGGACTTGAAACTTCAGTCCTCCATCCTAAACTGTTTGTGTGGTTGTTTTTCCAAGAGGAACATAATACATATTCTATTTATATTTGATGACTATGACAGGAAGGAAAGTGTACTTTCTAAAGCACAGTTATATTTTTTGACATCATTTAGTAAAGTGAATTTTTACCTTGGAAATGATCCTTTATACTCAACGAGGGCATTATCTTGGTTCAGTGATTCATATTACAAGAATTTTGCTTGACCAGCTCTTTGGAAATGAAAGAACACCCATCTGTCCAAAGCCAGTGTGGCTTCTCAGCACCTGTGAGAAATTACAGATGAAAACACCTAAAACCTGTGATTAATTTGGATTTTCTCAGGACATTTTGGGTAATCATGGTGTAACTAACTGTTAAATCTGCCCTTGTGGCAGAGTTGACCAGTATAGAAGCCTAGACCTATTAGTCAGTCACAGGTGGATTTTCCTAAGTGATGTTTTAGATGACAACTCACACAGCACTTTCAGTTTTTCAGCTGGGGGATTAACAAACATGAGCCCTGACCCTCAGTTCTCCATTGAGCCTCTGTGACTGCCTTTTTTTAATTGACACAACGTAAATTGTTTCTTATCTCCTTGTACTGAAATTCTGATTCATTAGACTCCACCAGAGGAATTTGTCCCAGTACCCTTACTTTGACCATACTCATTGATGCCATGAACTTGAGAGGCATAGTTGAGCTAGTGTGTGAGGGTGAGCCATGATGAGCTAGTATTTTGCCATGCTGAGCTACGAAATGACAACGTCGTATGGTTCAATTGAATATTGTCCTTTGGTCATCTTCCAGTCTGCTCCTGCTGGGGGGATTGGTATTGTCTCCACCTGACTGGGCGTGAGAACCCAGGACTTGGTTACATTAGCCATCATGCTTGATAGAGTCCCAGTACAACGTAGCCCAGTCCCTCTGATGTGTCCCCGGTCCTCCTCCTGAACTACAGGCAAGCTCTCCAAATGGGGCTTAAAGAAATTTATCGATAGGACAGAGATGAAACATTTGTTATTCTCTATCCCTGAAAGCAATAGGGCAGTTTTCATGTTGTTTATAACATGCTATTTCTGTCTTTTGACTATGAGGATATTTTGGGTGAAACTATTTATCTTGGTTGCACAGTGTGTAACAATATTGAGTTCCAGTTTTGTTATTTATGTATATATACATAGCATATAAATAAACATGGAATATATATTCTATAAACATAAGTGTGTATATATTTTATCAACATAGTATGTGTTCATATTATATATAATATATAAGGTTTATAAATAAGCATATGTTGTCAATTATAACTGAAGATTAGGTGAGCAAAAAATATAATTGGCAAACAAGAATAAAGGAAAGATAGAGCTAGTAATAATCAATATTTTGATATTTATAAAGCCATTTAAAAATAGTAAATGAGCCACTCTATGACAAAAATAATTCCGAGTGTAAATATTTGCTTTAGTCTCTGTTTTTTTGCTATTTTTAAAACATTTTTCCCCTAGAGAAACGTTTTTATATGCACCTTATAAAGCCTTGAATAGAATAAGTAAAATGCTCTAGATTAGATCACATATCTGCAGCTTTCAAATAACCTTGCATCTCCTTTTCCTTGCATTTTTACAGATATGGTCCGGAAAAAGAACCCCCCTCTGAGAAACGTTGCTAGTGAAGGCGAGGGCCAGACCCTGGAGCCTATAGGTACAGAAAGCAAGGTATCTGGAAAGAACAAAGAATTTTCTGCAGATCAGATGTCAGAAATTACGGATCAGAGTGATGCTGCAGAACTGAATAACAGGGAGGAGCATAGCTCGCATGGCCAAGATCCGTCCTCTAGCAGCAAGAAGGGCTTAAAAAGCTCAGTTCTGAGCGAGAAGGCTGGCTTCAATTATGAAAGCCCCAGTAAAGGAGGAAACCTTCCCTCGCATCCACATGATGAGGTGACAGATAGAAATATGTTGGCTTTCTCATCTCCAGCTGCTGGGGGAGTCTGTGAGCCCTTGAAGTCTCCTCAGAGAGCGGAGGCAGATGACCCTCAAGATATGGCCTGCACCCCATCAGGGGACTCGTTGGAGACAAAGGAAGATCATAAGATGTCACCAAAGGCTACCGAGGAAACGGGGCAAGCGCAGAGTGGTCAAGCCAATTGTCAAGGCTCAAGCCCAGTTTCAGTGGCCTCCAAAAACCCACAAGTGCCTTCCGATGGGGGTGTAAGACTGAATAAATCCAAAACTGACTCACTGGTAAATGACAACCCAGACCCGGCACCTCTGTCTCCAGAGCTTCAGGATTTTAAATGCAATATCTGTGGGTACGGTTACTATGGCAATGACCCCACAGATCTAATTAAGCACTTCCGAAAGTATCACTTAGGACTGCATAACCGCACCAGGCAGGATGCTGAGCTGGACAGCAAAATCTTGGCCCTTCATAACATGGTGCAGTTCAGCCATTCCAAAGACTTCCAGAAGGTCAACCGCTCCGTGCTCTCTGGTGTGCTGCAGGACATCAATTCTTCAAGGCCTGTTTTACTAAATGGGACCTATGATGTGCAGGTTGGTGCCCTGTGTGCTGTTATCTCTTCGTACAGAAAAAGCAATCAGTCATGAAATGGGAATTCGTACATGTGTGTTCAAATCAAGCTCCCAGTACCAGAGGGGTGGTCTGTGAGATTCAGCAGGACAGATGGACAGACTCCATAGCTGATTTATGCAAATGTGTAATCAGAGGCGTCTTTCATCCCTTATCATGGAAAATAATCTCAGTATTTCTACTAGGTTGGGAAAAGTCTTTTCATGGATTAGCTAGGCTTCATATTTCTGGAAATATTTCATGGTAATTTGATGTTTTCCCAGTCTTCCAAAAATGGCACTAATCTTTATGGTTCCACATGATGGTAGTTTATGCTTTGTTCTAGTTTTAGACTAGAACTCTTTTGCTGTCCTCTTTCCTTCAGTGAGGATCTTTCCTGTGTCTGGCATCAGGATTTGGTTTTTATATTCAGCCTGACATCCAACTGGACTAGATTTGGGTCATACTGAGAGTTGAGGGGATAAACTCCAGAAAAAGGAACATAATTGCATATGAACATTTGGAAATAAAAGTTTACATTGATTATAAAGAAGTCAATGTGATTGTAAGTACTAGGGACACCAGAATGACCTTGGTGCAGGCCAGTAAAGCATTCTTTTCTGCATTTAGGGAAAACAGTAATTTAAGAAAGCATTTAGCAGTAATTTAGATTTCTGTTTTTATTAAAAGTGGCATACCTTTTTGATCTACTCTTCTGTCTTTAGTTTATGGCATATGTGAAATGAAAAAAAAAAAACCTACCATTTCAAATAGAATGAAACGCAGAACTGACTCTAAAGAAATGTATTCGTTTCATTTTGGCAATTTTAGCATAGTCCAAGCTCATGGTCAGCTTGAGAAAGTATATTACTTTCTGTTACAGTCTGTAGATTTTTATTGTATTATTTGGTGAGGGGATTTCAAAACATATTAGGTGTAATATTAACCTTCTTTAGGAATGATTAGAAGAAGTACCAGAGAACTAATGAAATTACATCATACTTATTTGACCTCCCCAATCCCTTAAAATATCAGTCATTTTTATCAATTCAATAGCTCTGGCACATTTGCTGTAGACCTCTCTGCTGACCTGGTGCCAGTTAAGAAAGGCAGGCAAAGGAATTATAAATAACAGGTAGTGAACATATTTTGCAGTCCTTGTAAAAAGAATCAGAGGAGAAATTTCTAGGCCTTTAAAAATGTCAGAACTGCAATCTTACCACTTTAAGGGAGATAGAAAGAACTCTTAAAAAGCCAGTTTCATCTTTGTAGAGCTCTCTTAAAAATTCCATCTTACTTTGTGAATTTCCACAAATAGAATTATTTCTGTGGAGCAGCAAATTAAGCCAACATAGTTATTATGCATGAAAGCTGCATGCTTTGAACTGCTGTCTTATTAAAGATCATTTCACTGTCTTATGTCAGATACACTCTGCTGTCAAACCATGATTGGAAAGCAAATACGTGTTTTAGATAAAAGGGTTAGAAGTGAATAATGTCAGTATGTGAAATGGTGTTTTATAATTAGCAAGTAATATGATGTTAATACCTGGATTTCCGGCAGGACTTTCAGTTTGTTCACTCTGGGGACAACTTCTGAGGGAAGCTGATCTGTGCTGTCAGGAAGACTTTAAAATCGAGATTACTGAGGCTGATGGTTTGGAAGAATTCAGATTTTTTAAACACACTTCCATTTCCCCCAAACAGTTATTTGTTAAGTTCTTAGTTATTTATAGTAAAGTTTATGTTTGGGTAGAATGAGCTGGACACTTTTCCCGGGCAGTGATTTTAGAAATAAAACAGATGTGTGAGCTGAGTTTGAACGAATAGAGGAGAAATAAAACAGCTGATCTGAGACTAGGCTGCCTACCACGTGCTGTAGTGAAGAAGACAGAAGGTGGTAGGAAAGAGCAGGCAGGAAGATAATCTTGTTAAGATCAATTTTTTTTTTTCCCCAGAGAAATAATAAGGCTAAAAATAGAAAAAAAAAGCAGTCTGGAAAAAAGCAGATGATTACTTCAAAGAAACAATGGGATACAGAAACAAGCCTAAAGAGAGTTAACTTGGTTCCATTTAGGAATAGAGCACTAAAGATAACTTTGGGGCCAAGTGCTGATCTCTTAAGTATTTTGCCCAAGCACGAGATGTTGATACAGAAACATGTCTGAAGATAAGTAACTTAGTGATATTTTTATGCTGAAATAAGTAGTGGACGACTTCTCTGTGCTGAATAAAACATAAGCTGAATAAAAACACATCTGAAATTCCCCTTTTTACCCACACGTGTTTGTGTGCTGAAATGCCGTTTGAGAGATTTCTTTCTTTGGCTCTTGAACTGTGTGGGGACTAAAGGCTGTGCAGGAGAAAATGCTGACTGTACAATTTCTTTAACACGGTTCTGTCACAAATGGGTAGGAGGTTAATGGCTGTGTGTATTCTGATAAAAAGATGTTAGTAAATATGAGCATTACAGACCAATAATCAGCCAATTTCAGGAATTATTTATATAAATCTATAAGCTAATTGAGGTAATAGATGACCAATTCATTAATCTTTTTCAATTAAACTAGGGTTTTTGTTTTTTTTTTAACATTCAGGACAGTTGGTGGTTAATGATAGATTTATGACATTTTAGACCAAGAAAAAAGGAACAGAAGCCAGAAGGAGAGGACTTAAGAACTCCGTGGCTTTGATCTATATTTTGGTTCGACATGGATGGTTTTATATAATTTAAACTGACTTGGTTGCAAACATGAGATAGACAGTTGGGAAAAAGAAATAATTTAAACAAATGCTAAGATTTCCAGTTGCAAGTCTAGATTATTTGACATGTCTTTGTGGGACTAATTGGAAGTTTAGACATACTTGTATGGACAGTATTCACTTCTGTGTAAATTTTTTTACAAATAAGGAAGTCAAAGAATTACATATTTCTAAAAAATAGTGTCAAAAAAACAAGGTTTCTTTATCCTGCAGAGTTAGCTAGAGCCCCAATTGGATAATGCAGGTCACTTTAAAGGGGCATCATAAAACGAGGACAGGGTTCCCTGTGTGTTGAATTCAAACTTCCACACCACCACTCCCTGCCCCCACCACCCCCAGAACCTTGAGGTAGCATGCCCAGCCCTGAAATCAGAAGGGATGCCAATTCTTTGGCAAGAAAAACCAGAAAAAACGCAGTGGCCAGCTTAGATCTGTTTGACTCGACTGGGGTGTTAGCTTCTCAATTTTTAAATGTTACTTGCGTGTTTTATCAATTGTTATGCTTACATTTTTTAAAATAATGGATGTGAGATGATTGGGAAGCCCTTCATGTAATTTTTATTGCCAGTATTCAGACTTTGAGGCTCACATGTAGACCAATAATAGGACAAGAGATTGAGCTCTTCAAAAAAGTAATTACAGCTTCTTTCTTTTTAATCTGCTTTATTATGCTTATATTTAAACCATTGCTGAATGGAGGCCTGAGTTGTTAAACACCAACTTTGCTGTTTCATTAGGCCTTAATGTGCTGTGTATTAGGGCATTTGCATCATCTTTATGGGGCAGCTCTGAGCCCTTAGATCAGGTTATAAAAGTCGGAGTCCAGTCAAGATGTGCTTCCCACGGGAAAGTGTTTAAACCTACTACAAGTTTATAAACGCTCACTATGTCCATGTTGCCTTTCCATATTAGTATACCTTTTCTGTTATTTGGCATTATTCAGGACTCCCATAGCTAAGGGATTCCAGGTCTTAGATTTATTTTGGCCTTTCATGAAATTTGAGGATAATAGAAAAAAATCTCACTATTCACTTAGCAGTTACTGTTTTGTGTTTGAGCTAGGAGCATTACATTTCTGTTCTGTAAATATTTTTATCAGAGTTGCACAATATGTCACGTTAGAAGCAGGAAGAACAGATTTTAGAGATAGGAAGTCATCCTTTGTATTTGTATTTTCAACATATTTAACTCTATGAGCTTTTTAGGTCCTTAACATAAGCCAGGACACTCGTTTGAACAGGGGGTTAATAGCTTGGTCTGGGGGAAAAAAAAAAATCAGAGAACATTAATCTCATTTTGGTTTATTTTGACTTTTCCTGAATTTTACTTCCAAATATTTATTTTTTTGCCTTGGAGTTTGCTTTGATCTGGTGGAGGAGGGAAGTTGTAGATCTTAGCAGGTTTTGTTTTTTTGTTTTTCTGAGTTGAGAACAATTGCACTTGAGAACAACTGGTGAATGAGACTTGAATCGCTTCAGACTGTCTATAGAGTACAGAATGTTTGTCAAATGAAGCCATCCTAGTTTTCAGGTCTGTGTCTCTTTAACAGGTAATAAAGTGTGCAAAATAAAACATATGTTCACCCTAAGGCCATCAAGCAAAGTGAAGTTCTGGCATTTACCAGGTCATTTTCATCATGGAGATGACCGAGCTGGACAGTGGTAGCCATCCCAGTGGAGGAGAATAGTTTGACCATCTTCACTACCTGCCTGTTGGTGAAATCTCCATGGTATTGTTACATGAGGGTCAGTCAGTGTGATAAATGCCGACCTCTCTCTGATTTTTGACTTATCTGCTATCGTTTAAAGAACATGTATCACTTGCTTGAATATCCGTATCTCTTGAATATCCGCAGTGTTTACAAGAAGAAATCATGGTGATTAGTGCATCTAATCAAATTTAGCATTACTTAACTCTTAATAAAAATGTTTTAAAAAGTTAAAAAAATATTATCCTCAAATGGCCTGCTCAGCTAACCATATCAAGTCAGCAGCTTAGTCAGTGCATTTTGTTTCTTGGGTCATTATAATTACAGCATCCACACAGCTGTTGGAAACACAGATCCATAAGCTGTGTCTAACCCCTGGAAAGTTTGGAGGGAGTAGTTCCCTTTCATTTTCTGATTCCCTTTATGGAGTCTGTTTCTGAGAATCATTAGACCGCAGACCTCTTGATTTCTTCATCATATGGTTTTAAAATTTGAAATAAGTGTTGGGCATTTTCAAAATATTAGAAAAGACCTTGCTTTATTGAAATTGGAAGTCAAATGTAAAATTTATTTTTCTATATTGCTTGTAATTTGATCCATACTTTTTTCATCTATAGCTTATATGACCAAAATTGTACATACCTTTTGGGGTTTTCTTCCAATTTTGGATTCACTTCTGACAACAGCTAACATTTATAAAGGATTTCTTATGGGCATAGGTAGAGCTAAGCTCTTTATATGTATTACTTAACTTCTCTTCATAAAAACCCTTGAAGTAGACATTACTATTATGTCCATTTTTTTTTTTTAATGAGGAAGCAGGTGTAGAGGAATTAAAGTAACCTGCTCAAGGTCGCAGAATTATGCAAGGGTCGGGGTAAATGAGATGCTTGCCTGCGAGTAAGTACTGAATGGGTGTGAGGCAGAGAAGAAGCAGAATGCCTTCAGAGTGTCTCATTTGCATGTACTGTGAACCCCAGCCGAGCTCGGAGCCCTGTCTACAAAACCAGTCTTCACAACCATTATGGCATATGACCTTCCCAAATACGGGGTTGAGTTTACTTCAACTAACAAAGCAATGGAAGATGAGCCAACTGTTCATAGGGAAGGACATACAAAGCTGGTACGTGGGGGCTCTTTGATGCGTACTCTGAATCGTGTTGAATTTGGGGACCTTAGTGGTTTCTTGGAGATTGTTTCTTCTCCAGTCCCTGCAGTGTAGTGTCGCCATATTTGAACTCACTAGGCTCATTATTGAAATCATTGAAAAGAAAATTAATTTTACTGATTTGTCTTTTTTTTAAATTACGGGTGATTCATTTTCACTGGTACTTTTGCTACCGAAACTAGTTCTGATAAAGCGAGGAAGAACCAGATTTTGATTTAATCAATTAAGGAGGCAGTTTTGTCCCCAAATGAAGCAACATTTTATCCATTTATTTGATTTAGTTCATATTCCCCTCATTTGGAGGACTTTGTTTTAGGGGTTTATGATTTAATAAATGGCGAGGGACTTGTAATCTTCTGGTTACCAGGCACAATCTTAGGGTTGGTTTTTCTTTCTTTCTTTTTTTTTTTTAACATTTTATTTATTTGACACACAGAGAGAGATATCACAAGTAGGCAGAGATGCAGGCAGAGAGAGACGGGAAAAAAAAGAGAGAGACGGGGAAGTAGGCTCCCCGCTGAGCAGAAAGTCTGATTGTGGGCTAGAGCCCTATTGGGGGCTCGATCCCAGCACCCTGAGATCATAACCTGAGCCGAAGGCATAGGCTTAACCCACTGAGCCACCCAGGTGCCCCCTGGGGTTGGGTTTTTTTTTTTTTTTTAATTTTTTTTTTTAAAGATTTTATTTATTTATTTGACAGAGAGAAATCACAAGTAAGCAGAGAGGCAGGCAGAGAGAGAGGAGGAAGCAGGCTCCCTGCTGAGCAGAAAGCCCTATGTGGGGCTCGAACCCAGGACCTGGGATCTTGACCTGAGCCTAAGGCAGCGGCTTAACCCACTGAGCCACCCAGGAGCCCCGGGGTTGGTTTTTCTATGAAGGTTAAGTATTAGATACATCGGGCTTCCATTTATATTCTCCATGGCTTTGTAATTAACGTTTTATTCTTTGCCTACCAATAAGTACAGGACGGGGAGAGAAGACCTCAGAACGCTTTTAGAGTGTCTCAGGGACAGTACTGCTTACTCCAACTGTGCTCCAGCTCCGCTGCGTGGCCTCCCGGGATCCTGAACATGAGGGGTGGAGCTGCAGGGAGGGACTTGAGAAATGCTGGTCTCTCGATTACCCTGCTTACCCTTTAATACTTCAGTGACCCACTGATGTCAGACTGCAGAGCACCTGACTTCTTTCATGAGTCCAGTAACATATCTGGGGATCTTACAATAAACGGAGATTTGTTTTAAGACCTGTTTTTCCAGCTGATGGGCGGCTTCACCTTGATGTCCCACCAGCCCCTCCAAGTCAACGTGCAGAAAGCTCAACTTGTTAGCTCCTCCCCAAACGGCTCCCCCCTCCCTTGTTCTGTACTCCCATTTCCAAGTTGGCAGGGCTGGAAATGCCACGGTTACCCTGGATTTCTTTCGGATGTGTGTGTCTCCCCCCAAACAGCTGAGTAGTTTGCTTTATGCTTTTATGGCCCCCACATTTCATGTTTACTTAGGAAATTCTTAGTGGTTTCTTTAGTTACTTCTTTTCTCTTTCTGATCCCTTCCATTCTCTTCCTTTCTCTTGTGCTCTTGCCCCCCACTCCCCCTTCCTCCACCCCTCCTCTCCTGTCCTTTTCCTTTCTCTTTTCTCCTTGCTTCCTCCTCCTCTCCTTCCCTTCCTCCCTCTTGTCCTGCCTCTCTTCCTTTCTTTAACTTTTTTTTTTTTAAATTTTACTCACAGAGCCACATCCTACCTTTTGTAGGAAGGATAGCTCTACTTTCTATAAATGTGTATCATTTTAATTTTACTTGTGTCATTAAGTAGAACTCTTTCTCTCCTATAAGACATCGATTTTCCAAATTCTCTCTCACCCCCGGTCTCCCTTCAGGGTTCCTTAGCAGCTTGCTCTGTTTCACTGTCTTGTGCTTTACTCACTTTGTTTCCTGCACCTGAAAAGCCTTTCTACAGTCACTGTCTTTGAGGCTCTGCCCCAGTGCCAGCTCATGAGTCCACAGCTCGGTTGTGACCTCCTTCCGAAGGCCTTTGCCAACCTGTCAGTGTGGCTTAGGTTCTCCTCTTCTGTGTTGTCCTGGAGCTTGGTACCTTCCAGCAGAAGCTTGCCCTCCGCAGTTGTCATCTGTTTGTTTGTGAGCTTTCTGCCCCAGACCACTGACTTACGTGCTGGGGTTTTGGACTCCATCACTTCTCTGTGGATCATCTGTGTTTGGCACGAAGTAGGCATGCAACAAAGCACCCTTCCCTAGAGGAAGGATGTCACACAGTGATTCCACTCTCTTGTTTTTCCCATTTAAGACACTCTTTAGAACACTTAGTTCTTCTCTGTCTCCCTTCTGAGCCTGTGGCAAAGTTGGTTCAGATGCAGAAGAGTTCTATGGATAATGCACTCAGCTTTATAATCCACTTGCCTTGCATTTTCTGTTGTGTTTTGCGTTTTTCCCCACAAAACATTTTTCCCCCAAATTCTTGAGGCTGATTTTAAGATTTATTGGTATTCTGTCAGCCCAGATACCAAATAACCCTAGACACTCAGGTCGGCATTATGCTGGGTGAAGTGAGAAAACCAGTTGGGGTAGACTATTGATGGCTATAATCCAAAAAGCTGATAATAAAAATATGCATAATTTAAGATATGCAGGACTTTACCCTTAAAATTGCCCCTTGTACCAGTTTTTTTTGTTTCCCCCCTGCCACAAAAAAAAATTTGTTGGTTGTTGTAATTCAAAATTTTTTTTGGATTTGTGACTTATTTTGTGGAAAAGGGTGTTTGTAGGAATATGGCAGTGACTCCAGCAATGCCAGGAACAGGGTGTGATGGCATGGGACTGAGAAGATCACCGTCTAGTTAGATTTGTTATTGAACTGTCTAAACTGTAGCCACCAAACGCCCATCACCGTAGCATGCTCCTCTTCCACACTGTTTTTTGAAGCACTCACAATGCAGAAACATTCCCTGCGTGGACGAGCACAGTAATTCTGCCTCTAGTTATTTTCAGCCAAGATCGGCCCTGACAGATTTCTTCAAGCTATTTGTTTTTTTTTTCTTTTTGTTTTTGTTTTTTAAGATTTATTTATTTATTTGACAGAGAGAAATCACAAGTAGGCAGAGAGGCAGACAGAGAGAGAGGAGGAAGCAGGCTCCCCGCTGAGCAGAAAGCCCGATGCGGGGCTCAAACCCAGGACCTGGGATCATGACCTGAGATGAAGGCAGCGGCCCAACCCACTGAGCCACCCAGGCGCCCCTCTTCAAGCTATTTGTAACTTTAGTCTTTGAGCAGTGATTTTGAGCAACTTAGCTTTTTATTAAGTGAAGGTTTTACTGTTTTGACTATCAGCCCATAACCTCAAGTCCCCTTAAATTAGTACCCTCCTAATTGTCTCTGTTGCTATCAATTATAGCGCTTGAAAATGAACCACATCTGAGGAAGAGTTTGTATTTAGTTCAAACAACCCTTTTTGTTCCCCTGACAAGAAGTACATGGCCTGAAGTGTCATTTCAAGAGTTCTGAGGCTTTAAAAAAAAATATTTTCCTTTGACATATTCTTTTAGATATTACTCTTACCAGTTTTTGTTCCATATTATTAGAAGGAATTAAATGAATTAAGGTTAAAGACCTTGCAAAAAGTCCGCCCTTTATATTTTTAACTTCTACAGCGAAACATTTTTGTGAAAAGACATATGTAAATAAATCAGAAACAAAGGCCATGAAATATACTTACATAGAAGGAATAGTTTTTAAAACTAAGTTTAAAATAGAATAAAAAGCCAACATATCCGTGAAAAACAACTTCAACTCTGTTCTTTTTCATGCCTTTAACAGGTATGTCAGGTGTTCCTGTTTAACTATAATTCACAAGCAAATGCCTCCATAGTTGTTTGTTTTTGGGAGAAAGATGCATTTTGTTCAGTTTTTTGAAGAAGCCCAGATACATCTGGTTGAGTCAATAAAGGGGGAGGAGGGTGTGAATTACAGTCATGTTTTCATCCCAGGCAATTCAGGGCCCTGGGTGAAAAATTTTCATGTGTGCTTGTATCTCTCACAATAACTTCATTCATTCAACCCAAGTGTATTGAGCCCCTGCTTACTTTCAAGGATGAATAAACTATCATTCCTTCAGTCCAAGAAGGAAGTCGAACAGAAACATTAGCTTAGTAACAACAGAATCGAATCTTTTCATTTACAGCTGAGAACACTAAGAGTGACAAGTTTATGAGTTTTGTCAGTGAATGACTTCACCATATCCTCACCGTTTAGCCTTTTCATCCCATTAGCAGGAGAAATTAGATTAGGTAGTCCATTTTATTAAATAATAATCCCATTTATGGGAATCGTACTGTTAGAGTATGCTCGCTAACAGGGCATACACTAGCTCCATGTGGCTATTTAAATTTCAGTAAATTCAAATTATATTAATGAAAAATCAAGAAAATTATTTAAATCAGTCCCTCAGTTGCACTAGCCCTATTTCAAGTGTCCAGTACCCACCCACATGTGGCCCGTAGCTACCCTGTTGGTGGACTGTGGAACATTTCCATTGTCTCAGAAAGTTCTGTTGGACAGCACTGATCTTGAGTTTACAGATCAGTTTCAGCTACATTCTCCCCCTTGATCTCACAATAATCCCGAAGATGGCCAGGTGTACGCTGTTGTTTATGTCCATAAAGATGAGGAGATTGAGATGCCAGGGGGTTGAATAGTGTGTTTTTGCACAGACTTTAACTTCTGGAACTTCCGTTTGGAGCAAACAAGTCCAAGTAAAGATTAATACTGTTAGCTACAAATCTTTTTTTTTTTTTTTTTAAGATTTTATTTATTTATTTGACAGACAGAGATCACAAGTAGGCAGAGAGGCAGGCAGAGAGAGAGGAGAGGAAGCAGGCTCCCCACCGAGCAGCGAGCCCGATGCGGGGCTGGATCCCAGGACCCTGGGATCATGACGCAAGCCGAAGGCAGAGGCTTTAACCCACTGAGCCACCCAGGCACCCCTAGCTACAAATCTTTATCTTCAACTATCAGTAATTTAAAGGCGGAGGTGTGGTCTAGCTTGCTCACTGTTGGTTCAGCATCTATTCCAGAGACTGGCACAAACTAAATACTCAGTAGCTGCTAATTAGATGAGTGAATAGGTATAATCTTCGGTCCAAACAGAATTTACAGTTTAATGGAAATTTCAAAATATGGATATCCGTGTTGGAGGAACGGCTGGATTAACAGGCTATAATTATAATTCTTGTTAGCAAAAAGAAAAAAGATTGAAACTTACACTCTTTATTCTGTTTGTGATCTCTTTTTTAGTCTAGTCATAGCTAGGGAATGGTAAGTTGTTTTTTTTTTTTTCCCCCCTACTCCTTCCTGGGTTCAACCATTTGAAAAGTTTGAGATAATTCTCTGAACATGTAGCTGCTGTTTCCTGGCAATAAGATTGAAGAGACTGTTGCTGCAAACACTTATTTTGTATAATTGTTCTTGCTGTCTGTATTTAACCTAGGAAAGAATTGTTTCAAGTTAACATTTATGTGTCATTAAAATAAAATAGATATGGTCAGCAGTCTTAGGTATGGTCTCCTAGAATAATAAATTATGTTTTATTTTAGAATGGCATTTAAATGATATACATCAGTTTGTTTCATTCTGACTTAAAAGTCCATCTTTTTAAAGGAAAGTGTAAAAATGGTCACAAGGGTAGCCTTTAAATCTTTTTGAAAGAGCAAAGGAATAGAACACTAAGTAATAATGTTTCCCACAGTTGGCTTTTAATAATTTTTTACATATTTTTGAATGTCTATACTAGCTTTAAGTAATATAAAACCAGCTTTAAGCTAGCTATACTAGCTTTAAGTAGTGTAAGACTAATATGATTTACTGCTATTTACCAAGAAGGCGAATAGATAACCTTCTAGAAGCGTCAATATTATTGTTCTTGTCATCAGTTGAGATCCTTCTGTTTTCGTTTGCTTACTTGGGTGGTTTTTGAAAGAGCATCTTAAATAATCTTAAATAATGAAGCTGGCTGGCTTTCCCTGGGTAAAAAACACAACCTGTAGACACCAAATACCAGGGACTTAAAAGATTTAATGAGGTTTGCAGTGGTAACTTAGTTAATCCCACACAGCCTTCCTTCTTTCTTTCATGGTCTTTTCACCTGATAGTGGTCATTTTTAGCCTGGCCTTCTTTCATTCTTAAAGCTTTTGTCAAATACTGGAAGGGATACTGTGATCTTAGTAATAACTTTGATTCACTTCAAAACCCTATGTTTAGGGATTCCTTAGGACTCTAAATGCTCCTGGTTCAGCCCTTTCAGTGTGGACATGGAATATGTGTCTTGGAGATTGCAAAATCAAAGACACACTGCTGATGTGTTAGGGTTTCTCAGGAATCCCTGTTCTACAAGCAGACGTTAAAAACATTTTATATTAGGAAGACTGACAATTCTGAAGCAACATTGTAGCAAAAGCAAGAAAATTTTGGTATACCGGCTTTGCTCACATTAGAGAGAAGGGCCTATAACTTCTGCATTTGCCCCTTTTGATTCAAGTTGATGTTTCGAACAAAGTACCAGAGTTGATGGAAGCCCACTGAAATGCTTTGTTTTGTTTTTGGAAATAAGGTTTCTCCTCACCTCTAGTGAGTTGGGAAATAGATGGAGGGATTTTGCAATATGATGGCATCCCAGGGAACATTTTTAGTTGTTCTAGTCCCTAAAGTGCTAGGTTAGAAGGGTGCATTGGCTGTATCCTCATGTGGTCTGGCTTTGACATCTCTCACACAGCCCAGGGCCAGGCTGCTGGCTGGGAGGGTGCCCCCTCCTTTCCCTTCTGTTTAGATGATGCCATGCTGTTGCGGACAGACTGAAGCCTGTGTTCTTGCCATGGTGGGTGTAGACAGCACCCAAAGTGAAACATTGTTATCCTTCGATAAAGGCTATGAGAGATGTTTGCAAATTATTGTCTTAATATACAATAAGTGTTGTGATCATGCACATTTCCGGGAGCTGTAATACCGGAACAAATGTAGAGGTATCCCCAGCTGAATTAACCCTTGGCCAGACAGATTATGTCTTTTGATCAAGCTCAGGCCTCTCCATAAGTGGCAGAATGGACGGCATTCTTAGTCGTGTACAACAGAGGTGCAAACATGTGTCTCAGTGCGCTAAAGGAATATTATTTGCATATTAAGTGGAACCTCTGAAATGATTTTTGAGATGCTTGAGACTTTTCTCATGGAGTGATTTGGATATGAGCAGTGATCACACATGTCATTTCTGAGCAGCTGTTGAAGGAGGCAGAGCATGATTATGTCACGTGCCTCATCTATTACATCTGGTAGTGAGAAAAACACAGAAATTCTCTGATAGTTAGAAGAGGAAATCTCTCCCTTTTTTGGAGCATTTCTATCAAAAACTCGGTTTTAAGCCAGGAATTTTAGCTTCTCATTGGTGGTGCTTGGTGAAGCTGCCCTTTGCAGGGCACACTGAGGAAGGAGAAAGGATTTTATATAAAGTGACTTTTGAATACCTTCATTGCCCTAATGCTGTACAATTTTACAATTCGGATAGAAAGAAGAGCTATGATCATTCCTGTGATGGGATTATTTTATTTAGGCCTTTGACCATTCCCATGACCCACTGAGACAGAGCCTTGATCAGATGAGGCTCTGGAAGGTTTTCTTCTTTTCCTTTATCCTGGATTGGAAATCATTTTAAACTTTTTACATTAAACTCTCTTCACCAAGACTTCAGGTCCACTGCATTCATTTCGTTTTTGGTGTAATAGTGCCTGCTTGGGCTTTAATTATAAGGCATTTTGTGTGGTCATTTTAGCAGCTTTGTTTTACCCAAAAGGTAGACTTTATCTTTGCCCAAGGCTTCATTGCTATAAGAACTGAACAGAGGATTTCCTTGGAGAACGACTGCATTGAGTAATCTCTAAGCAACTGCCTCTGGTTTTGACAGCAACCCTTAACTTCACGAGAAGAAATCCCCTGTGATTTGGATGCTTCTGCAAGCATGTGGTTTGAAGGAAACAGTAGTAAAACCTACTTACTTGAAAATTGTTTTCTTGGCTTTTTAAGAAGAGTATTTATTAAATCCATTGAGCTAGTTATAGTTCTCTTATTACTTATCTTTATCTGTTACTTTGGCCAAAAATGTTTAGCATAATGAGCCTCTCAAAGAGTAGCTATTGAGAAATGAAGAGTGTGTTTCTTTGGCTCTGATTATTCAAGTGATTTCATAATAAGCAGAAGTACTATTGTATTTTTTGATGTGGAATACTTGGCAGTGTCCCCTCCTCCCTCCTACAGAGAGCACGAAATGAATGATACCTTTCAAGTAACATCCATCTCTTCTGTACCAGGTCACTTCGGGTGGAACATTCATTGGCATTGGACGGAAAACACCAGATTGCCAGGGAAACACCAAGTACTTCCGCTGTAAATTCTGCAATTTCACTTACATGGGCAACTCCTCAACTGAACTAGAACAACATTTTCTTCAGACTCACCCGAACAAAATCAAAGCTTCTCTCCCCTCCTCTGAGGGTGTAAAACCTTCAGAGAAAAACTCTAACAAATCCATCCCTGCACTTCGATCCAGTGATTCTGGAGACTTGGGAAAGTGGCAGGACAAGATCACGGTCAAGACGGGAGATGACACTCCTGTTGGCTACTCAGTGCCCATCAAGCCCCTCGATTCCTCGAGACAAAATGGTACAGAGGCCACCAGTTACTACTGGTGTAAATTTTGTAGTTTCAGCTGTGAGTCATCTAGCTCACTTAAACTGCTAGAACATTATGGCAAACAGCATGGAGGAGCGCAGTCAGGCGGCCTTAATCCAGAGTTGAATGATAAGCTTTCCAGGGGCTCTGTCATTAACCAGAATGATCTAGCCAAAAGTGCAGAAGGGGAGCCGATGGCCAAGGCAGACAAGGGCTCTAGTGGGGCTAAAAAGAAGGACTTCTCCAGCAAGGGAGCAGAGGATAATATGGTAACAAGCTATAATTGTCAGTTCTGTGATTTTAGATACTCCAAAAGCCACGGCCCCGACGTCATTGTAGTGGGGCCGCTTCTCCGTCACTATCAGCAGCTCCATAACATTCATAAATGTACCATTAAACACTGTCCCTTCTGTCCCAGAGGCCTTTGCAGCCCAGAAAAGCACCTTGGAGAAATTACTTATCCGTTTGCTTGTCGAAAAAGTAATTGTTCCCACTGTGCACTCTTGCTTTTGCACTTGTCTCCGGGGGCAGCTGGAGGCTCGCGAGTCAAACACCAGTGCCACCAGTGCTCCTTCTCCACCCCCGACGTGGATGTGCTCCTTTTCCACTACGAGAGCTCCCACGAGTCCCAAGCATCGGAGGTCAAACAGGAAGCCAATCACCTGCAAGGATCGGACGGGCAGCCGGCTGTCAAGGAAAGCAAGGAACACTCGTGTACCAAATGTGATTTCATCACCCAGGTGGAAGAAGAGATTTCCCGACACTACAGGTAGGCCGTTGTAGGGGCGGGGTAGGGAGGGTGCAATGTCAAAGAAAACAATCGAAAGAAGCCACAGGGCTGATCCCAGAATCATCAGGAATGATTGCGGTGAATTGGGGAAGTTGCAGGAAAGGTAAATGTAAAAGATCATTTGTGAAACTACAGATTATGGATTTATAGACATGGTAATCATGGATTTTAATTTGGTCATTTGTTTCAGACCATGTACTCTTACGCTTCGTACCTGGTTTCTTCCATTTACTGAGTGTGTTTTACAATTTGCAGCAATGACGGTAATGCTGCTGAGTTTACTCATTTACCACAATTCATGTATTTGTCCCTGTGAATTACTCCATGTCCCCTCATTTCTGGTGGAGCTTCTTCCAAATGAAAGGTGCCATCATAATGTGTTCCCTTCTCTGTTCCACCTGGGAAACAACCAGCTTGAGAACACGAGGCTCATTTTTCTTTTACCTTGAGATTGGACATTCTTCTGGCTTTAAAAAAAAAGTTGAGCAACATCTTCATTTTGCAAAGAAACAGTCATTTGAAGGTGAGAATTCTGTAGATACGTGACTTTGGATTTCTGTATGCTCACTCCTCTGAGTGGGGAAAGCCCACTTCAGTTATTACAGATCCATAAACAGAGATATAGGGTACATTCATGTGGTTTTTTTTTTTTCCCACTTTCATCGTATTATTTTTGTAAATATTACTTTCCCCAGTTACTCTTTCATATTTCCTTTTTTTTTTTAAGATTTTATTTGTTTGACGGAGAGAGACACAGCGAGAGAGGGAACATAAGCAGGAGGAGTGGGAGAGGGAGAAACAGGCCTCCTGCTGAGCAGGGAGCCCGATGCGGGGCTCGATCCCAGGACTCTGGGATCATGACCTGAGCCGAAGGCAGATGCCTAACGACTGAGCCACCCAGGCACCCATATTTTCTAAAGATGGGTTTAGGATGTATCTCTTTATTTCATTTATACATTCATTCCTTAAGGAATTAAATCCAAGAATACACATTGTGCCAGGCATTGATGATAAAGGAGAAAACGGGACAGACCTATTCTGCGCCCACATGGAACTTACAGTTTAGTAGGGAAGTCATTAACATATCATTATGAATTCAAGTGTCACAACAGATGAAGTAGAGACCACTGTATTTGAAGAGAATGACCACAAAGCCCAATCTTGTAGATGAGGAAATGCCTCCCTCAAGAAGAAGCAGCTAACCTGAGACTTGGTTGTGTGAGTGGGAATTAGTTTAGCAAAATCCTGGAAATACAGTATGTTCAGAGGTTACTTAGTGCTTAGTAGGTGCTTTTTTGTTGCTGTGCCTCTAAGAATCAAAGTAAAGAGCTTTATTTACTATTTTTAAATATTTCTCCTTCTGTAGACTCAGCATCCTAGTTTAAAAATCTTCCCATCCCAAGATGTTAAAGTTTTTAAACAGATTTTAATTTTCCCGTTCCAAGACTTTGAACAGTTCCTCCCATTCTTTTTAGAAGTCGTGTGTCAGTGTGAGTGTGTGTGTTTTGTCAGTCCCCAGTAATGAAGCAGTTCATGTCCAACAATAGGCTAATAATGTTGGATGTTAATTTGAAGGGCATCCTAATGTTCACAGTGAATCTGAATGTTCGGAAAACACTTCCTTGAGATTTACACTGTTTAATTTATAAGGTCAGCCCTAGGAAAGACACAGTCCTGCAATCAAATATGTGTTCACACTCGTAGTGAGTGTTTCTGGCTCCTCTGATGTTAGCTGCATGCTAATTTATTTCTGGGCTAGCAGACATTAGCTTCCTCCTGAGCTTTGCTAGTGTGCATATACATTTGTTAGGTGGTAGAAAAATTAGGTGATCCATTCTATTTTTGAAAGAGGAGGCTTTCCTTAATCGTGAGGAAATTAGGCACACCACGACATGCCACACGCACGTGCGCGCACACACACATACACACTGATACATCTGGATACCAGATCACTTGCATGAGTGGCTTTTTTTGAGGAAGCTGAGGCTGTTGCTTGAAAAATGTGTCTGGAAAAAGTTTCTATATGATTTGGTTAAACAAAAAATCTCCCAGGATCTAAAAGTATGAATTAAAATATTACTGAAAAATGTGAGATTTTAGTTCATAGTAATGAAAATAAGCTCTCGAGGGAAGAGACTAGTCTCTTCTTCTTCACCGCCATATCTATAGAAGTGCCAGAATGGCTATTAAGTGCTCAGTGACTGTATCTTTAAGTAAATGAAGTGCCTGTGATTTTTTGACTTTGCAGTCATTAAGGATAAGCCAAGATCTCCGTGGGAAGTTACAGTTTAACCTCAGACTATTAGATGGTCTTGAAACCCTTCTGAAGATTTAGGGCTCCACACCAAATGACAATTGTCTGTGCATTCTTTTAGCATTTTTTTAGATGAGAAAACTGAGCAGAACTTATTCCTAGGGCATTAAAATCCTCCTGCACTTTTTTAAAAAAAAGATTTTATTTATGGGGTGACGGGGTGGCTCAGTCATTAAGTGTCTGCCTTCTACTCAGGTTGTGGTCCTGCTCGGCAGGAAGCTTGCTTCTCCCTCCGCTTCCTCCTGCTTGTGTTCCCTCTCTTGCTGTGTCTCTCTCTGTCAAATAAACAAAGTAAAAAATAAATAAAGATTTTATTTATATATTAGAGAGAGAAAATGAACAGGAGTCGGGGGAGAGGGGCAGAAGACCAGAGAGAAGCAGACTCCCTGTTGAGCAGGGAGCCTGAGACCTGGCTCAATCCCAGGACCCCGGGATCATGATCTGAGCCGAAGGCAGAGGCTTAACCAGCTGAGCCACCCAAGAGCCCCACTCCTGAACTTATTTTTAAAACCTGCTGTAATTCATGTGGTCCTGGATTAAGGTACTGAATAGTTTTTCTCTGATCAGTTTATGAGTTCTTGTAGAGATATTTGCAATTTGGAGACTTACACTTTCAGAAACTCTACTGAAAGTTGAACAGCAGTGGAGGTTCTAGGTATGTGAAAGGAGATAGTCCTATGGATGCTGAAAACTTGTTCTGCTATCAAAACATTTTCCCACATGCTTCATTTTGAAGACCATATAAGAGGACAAATTTATCATATCACAAGAATATTTTTCTGGTTAAATTTATATTTATTTGTATTATACATGTTGGGAAACTTTCTCCATAATTCTGTTATAACTAGGGAATATTCTAAGCTTTTGAGTGCTTTATGTATAAGACTTATGGTGTAGTAAAAAGGTAGTAGAAGCTAAGATTGATGAAATATATGAAATCAGGTAGAGATAAAAATACTACAGCTGAGAAGCAGGAGAGTTGATTGAGATTTATGAGTGAAAACCTTGGTGTAGAGTCCACTCAGTGGGAATTTTCAAGAAGAATCAGGTTTAATTTTGGTTGAACTGCAAACATTATTCAGTCAGTAAATGGAACTTGGTCAGTTCTCTTAATGTTTCATATTTACTTATGTTACCGCTAGCTCACATTTGACTATGTTCTATTCCTGAATTTGTTTCCCACACTCTTTTCCTTTTATTATTTACTATTTAATTAAACAGTGTACCCCTTCTCTTAATTGATTACCTACCATTCTCGTCATCAAAATTTTCTGTGTTATAACTTAGTTTCTGGAGTAAGTACGAGTACTGTCTCCTCACAAAACAACTAGAGTAGATAAAACGTATTTTTCAAGGCCTTGCTGGACTTCCGTGAATTAGAGAAATTTCTGAACCTTTTCTTGTCTTCCCTTCACCAAGAGTGGACTAAACCCAGACTGGGGAGAAGTGAATATTAAGCAGGGAGTGTGACGTTGCACTGAGGCAAATAACAGTATTGATGTAAGTCAGTCAGGAGACTATGCCGGAGTCCCTGAGAGCGAGAGGCTGCTGAATCTGTTTCATGTTAAGCTGGACCTTCAAGGTGGCAAAAGTGGTGCCAAGTTTAGGGCCTCCTTCTGACTTCTGTCAGAAATAAACACATAGTTGTCTATATGAAATACTCTTAATTTTCACCTCCGTGGTATCTGTGGCAGAAGATAAATCTTAGATGAGCTCATTATTATAGAAGTTAACCATACAGGAAGGGATTTATACCATTCTATGGGAAATCAGTAGGAAATGCAAATAATGCATTTAGATACCCAGGAAGATAAGTTACAAGAGTATATTTTTAGTTGTAAGAAAGTTATAAAATATAATACTTTTCAGTTATAAAAAATAAGTGTTTAAAGAAATGAAAATCAGATTTACAAATTGACCAAACTCCATAAGACTATAAAGGACTAGAAACGTTCAAAAAAAGAAAGAAATAGTATTTTTTGAATTGAAAATATAATTATTGAAACTTAAGATGTGGGTAGGTTCAATAACAGATTGGCAAGTGATAGAAGGTAAATGAATTAATCACAAGTTAAAGCTGAAGACAATAGCCAAAATATTTAAAAGAGGGGAAGGGGGTGGAAAGTATCAAAAGTAGACAGTAGGTTATAGAAACATAATAAGCTGTTTTAACCTGCATCTAATTAGAGTCCCAGGAGAAAAGAATATAAAGAATAGAAGATAGGCAAAAATTATTTGAGGAGATAATGGCAGATTTCTAGAACTGAAAGATGAGAGACATAAGCACACAGATACAGAAAAGCATAGCTTACACTAAACAGGGATATATGCAAATAAATTCAGTCATAGACATGTAGTAGTAAAAACTAAAATGCCAGAGAGGTTCTTTTAGAGCCCCTAGAGAGAAACAACATATCAACTACTTAGAAAAGACAATTAGGTTGACAGCAGACTTTATCAGCAACAATGGAAACCAGTAGAGGGAGGAATTCTGTGTAAGGTTTTGAAGGAAAAACAAAACACAAAATAGTCAACTTAGAATTGCCTACCTGTGAAAACAATTTTCCAAGAAAAAGCAAAGATATTTTCAGATAAGCAAAGACCAGGGAACTCTGGGTAAATCTAAGCAACTATAGTCTGCCTTATTTATGCAGTTAAAAGGAGATAGATTAAGGTGTTGGGTAAAACAGTCATGTAAGTTTGTAGTGGAAATTATCAGAAGTAAGGTGCTTTAAAGCCCTTGAATTGTCTGGAGTTAGTGAGTTACAGTTTTGCTCTGCATACTTGGAAACCCTAAAGGATAATCAGTAGAAGGATAAGAAATATGTATGTAACTTCTGAAGCTATAGAGAAGAGTGGAACAACAAAATAAAATTCTATTTTCTTAAGAAATAGCAAGAGAGGATACATAGGAAAAATGTATAAATGGATAAATAGAATTGTAAAAGTAATATGGTTTAAAAAAACAAAAGACCAGCTATCAAAAATCTTAATGAATCTGGGTGGTTTAAACTTTCTACTTAAATAAGGTATTGTCGGACTTAATAAAAAAGAAAATTCGACTCTAAGCTGTTTACATAAGATGCACATTTAAAATATAAGTCTATGGAGAGTTTGTAACAAAAGAATAGACAGGGTTACCTCAGTGGCTCAGTTGGTTGAGCGTCTGCATTCAGCTCAGGTTGTGATCCCAAGGTCCTGGGATGGAGCCCTACATGAGGCTCCCTGCTCAGTGGGAAACCTGTTTCTCCCTCTGCCTGCCACTCACCCTCCTTGTGCTCTCTCTTTCTCTCTCTGTCAAAAAAAATAAAATCTTTAAAAAAAATAGATGGGTTATAGGCAATATAAACCAAAGGAATATTGAGATAACATTATTAATCTCATACAATTTAGATTTTAAGACAAAAAGCATAGGAGGAAAAGGTCAGTATATAATGATAAGAGGTTCAGTTCTTGAGGGAGAGATAACAATTCCAAATATATAAAATATAAACAAATCTATATGTAAAACAAAAATTGACAACTGCAGGGAAAATAGGACAAACCACAATCACAGTCGTAGATTTTAAGCAACTTTCTTACTAAAGGTTGAACAAAAAATTTTTTCAAAATATAAAAGATTAGAACAACAAATTAACAAACTTGATTTAATAAAAATATGTTGATTGTGGGGCGCCTGGGTGGCTCAATGGGTTAAGGCCTCTGCCTTTGGCTCAGGTCATGATCCCAGGGTCCTGGGATTGAGCCCAGCATCGGGCTCTCTGCTCAGCAGGGAGCCTGCTTCCTCCTCTTTCTCTGCCTACTTGTGATCTCTGTCTGTCAAATAAATAAATAAAATCTTTAAAAAAAAAAAGGTCGATTGTGCATCCATCAGTTTAGAGAATTCACATGCTTTTCAAGCAGATATAAAACACTTAGAAAAATTGACGTATTTTCAGCCAAAAAGAAACAGATTTCAGAATGAAGTATCATACAGAACATATCCTTCGACTCAGTGTAATTAAGTTGGATCTCAGTAACAAAGGGTAAGGCTAGATGAAGTTGTATGAGGCAAATACAAATCAAAATAAAAAGGAGGTCACTTCATTGCAGAAAACATAGATGTTAAAAATTATAAATGGTAAAAATGGTCAATACATGTGACTGAATAAAGTGAATTGGCGAATTCTGTCAATATCAGATGCTCATATTCCCAATAGAAGCATAATCGCACTCCTCAGAAGAAATTTTCTTTCATGGATATACTTGAAAACCTGTGCAAAAATGTTCACAGTAGTGGTTTTTGCAAGCAGTACAACCAAAACAAAAATGAAAATAAAAGCAGCAGGAGCGCCTGGTGGCTCAGTTGGTTAAGCATCAGATTCTTGATTTCACCTCAGTTCATGATTTCAGGGTTGTGAGACTGAGCCCTGTCAGACTCCATGCTGGGTGTAGAGATGAGAATTCTCATTCCTCCTCTCCCTCTGCCCTCCCTCCCTACTTGCACACACACATGCTCTCTCCCTCTCAAAAAACAAAACAACAACCAAAAAAACCGGAAAAAATACCAACTAATAGTATATAGCTATTGGCATTAAATAATTTGTAGATTTTTATATAGTAGAATATTACACAGTAGTGAATTTGAATAAATGACAGTTGAATACTACATGGATGAATCTTGAAGTACAATTTTGGCTGAATAAAAAGAAATTAAAGATGATTTATAGCTGCATACCATTTTATGTGACTTCATAAACTAGCAAAACCAAACATATATATATATATATATATGTATTCATTATATGTGTATGTTTGTGTATTCACATATATACCATGTATATTCATAGCCATTTATGTACATATATGGAACTATACCATTAATATAATTTTCTCTATATCATCTCTGTCTCTTTCTCTTTATATATATACACACATACATGGATCTCTCTGCATTTCTCTGTATATGTATATACACAAAGACACAGATATATATTATCATAGTCCATGATTATATTCGTTTTTATTTTTTGTAGACCTAAATATGAATGTGTATATATATATATTTATACATACACACATATATGTAGATGGTGTTATGACTAACATATGATAACTTTTTTTTTTTTAAAGATTTTATTTATTTATTTGACAGACAGAGATCACAAGTAGGCAGAGAGGCAGGCAGAGAGAGAGGTGGAGGCAGGCTCCCTGCGGAGCAGAGAGCCCAATGCGGGGCTCGATCCCAGGACCCCGGGATCATGACCCGAGCTGAAGGCAGAGGCTTAACCCACTGAGCCATCCAGGCGCCCCATATGATAACATTTTAAAATGAAAATGGAACATCAATTTTCATCAGTCCAATAAATATTTGAATAAATGCTCAATCCCCCTTAAGAGTAAATAACTACTTAAAAATCATTAATGTTATCATTGTCTACCACCTTGTTATCTAGAATGTGAAGAAAATGGACATATTTTTGGTAGTGTATGTGATGACAAGCATCTGTCCTATTGGAGATTTATGAATGCATTTAAAATTGTTTAGACAGTGTTCGAATCTTTTAGACATGAAATATGTAACTCTGGTCGAAGGAAATAACTTTGGATACCGTAGCTAGTCAAATTAAGGTAGCTACTGTTCAGTCTCTGCCTTAGCAGAGCACAGAAAGGAGCATGGACTGTGTGCTCTGCTAATTCCTAAGAACAGATTTTATGGTAAGTACTTAATTATCAACACTTCTGAAAAATCCAAGTACATAGTGCATTAGCACAGAGTTTCTCAAAATGCGAGTGCCACACAGTTACATTTACATTTGTGTACGTTAGATGACATGTTCTTTTAAACAATACCTAATAAATCAGTGGCCTGTAATTCCTTGAAATGGACCTAATAGTTGAAGTTGAGAATTCCCATTGTGAGACACATTACCCAGGATATTACAGTTCTTCAAGAAAATAACCCACAGTCGGCACTACCTTTATTTGTATATATTATTAGCATTTCAGAGTTGATGGTCCTGAGGACTTTGTACAAGAACCATGATCAATTCCTGGGATAAAATAAAGTTTAGCCATGATTTCTATTTCATATCAACTTATAGAAATCATTTCCCAAGTGTTACTCGCTTTCTATTTTATGGGGAGGTTGGTCTCCCTTTAACACTTGGTCGGGGATATCTTCTTTTTGGAAGTGAATCAGCGAATCATAAATTGAGATTTTTCAGATATGACATTAGTTGTATTTTCTTCTATTTCATTCATTTTCACTTGAAAATGAAATGACCCTACACTCCCCTTAAGAAATCCAGTTACTCCAAAGGAGTAAACACCAATCAGATGATTTCAGCTTTAAAAATACAAGGTGAGTGGATTGCATAGAATCTTCCTCAGAGGTCAGTTTATCTTACATTTTGCAGGCTGCTCCTCTGCACTTGACTAAGGCTGAATATTATTGCAGTTCCAGCTTCTACAATTGATCAATCTGGTTATTCACCTGTAATTCCTTTTTTGTCTTTGTCCCTCAGATGCTCTCTTCACCTGCTCTTAATCCCTCATTCTGCAGTGTTCGTAATCTTGAGTGTGGCGTATGAGAGGCCTTGATACCAGCAAAGTGTATATTACAAAATGACTAACTTTATTAGATACCAGATCCATTGATCTATATTTAAATTAAACCACCGTCATTTACTCTTTTTCTGTGGTAGTTTGTCTTTAGGTGTTCAAGTCTATAATTACCCCCCAAATACCCTTCGAAGTCTAATTGATTAGTATTTATGATCTACTCATTTACTTCCATGCTCTGTTTAGTCACCAAAGAAGAACCAGATTTCAGCGGTTAAGAAGTACAGCTGTTTGGTAGAGGATGGCTTTTCTTTTCTTTTTTTTTCTTAAAGATTTTTATTTATTTATTTGACAGACAGAGATCACAAGTAGGCAGAGAGGCAGGAAGAGAGAGAGGAGGAAGCAGGCTCCCCGTGGAGCAGAGAGAGCCCTCTGCGGGGCTGGATCCCAGGATCCTGAGATCATGACCCAAGCCAAAGGCAGAGGCATTAACCCACTAAACCATCCAGGCGCCCTGAGGATGGCTTTTCAAATGCTGGCAGAAATCTCTGGGAGTTTACATTTAGAGGAGAAAAAGCATCACTCAGATCTGCCTTCACATATACTGTGGGCTGGTTTATTATGAAAATAGAAATATATAAGTTTTATCAGAGTAAGTGTAATGATAGAGTAGCATCTTTGAGCTGATCTTTTCCTAGGATCTAGAAAACCGCAGCCTTTTACGAATTTTGAAAATAATGTGCAATCTCTGCTAATGAAGGAAACACTGTTTCTCAGGCCACTGTCCATTGAAATATGGATGAAACTGAAATAAATGAATTTTTATAGCATATGAAAATTCTGTTAGTAGGATAAGAAATAAAACATCTTTTTTCACAGAAATTTTAAGTCACTTGAATTAAGTACAATTTGGTCTTCTGTTAGCTTGTAGTTTTCTCTGAAGGCAAGGGAAGATTGAGCTTTTCTATCAGATTTCTCTGATTCATGTCCTTGTCTAAAATATTACACGAGACATGCTGATTTTGTGTGAATATATCCTAAATATTGCATGGGACATACTTACACTAAAATATTTGTTTTTTTTTACACTGACCCTCAAATCTTCATTCTGTGTTTTAATCTGGCAATCCTGTGCTAGGGAGACATACGAAATGACATCTTTTTTCCCTAGGTAGCACAAGGAGAGAGTTTGCTATGCATTTGGCAGGAGAATATAGAATTTCAATTAATGCAGAGCACGTATGTATTTATATTAAGAAGAAGTTTGGCTAAATGTAGCCAGAAGTTCTAGGAGTTTTTAAATAATAAAGAGTTTTTTCAGAAAAACCACTCAAAATATACTGTCTGTGAAATATCTGTGTATTTCTCCTAAATATTTCTTTGCTGCTTTCTGATTCTACACATTAAATCCAGCACCCTGAACATCCACAGAGCTGTGGTGCTTTATCCCTTTGGTTATTAAGTATGTATTTACTCTCGGTTGTTCTGGGTGGGGGTGGGTTCAGGGATGTGTGAACATTGATCTTGATCTTAAGGCAATTACCGGAAACTAGGACATACACAAGATTTTAATAAAAGGCAATGTGGAAGAAAGAAGTCCTCAGAAGAAAACAGATTTGGAGTAGCTCAGAGGGTTCTAGGCCTAGTCTTGGGTCGCATCATTTGGGAAGTTTGTATGGTTGAGCGTGTGGATCTCTGGAAATGCAAGGAAGATTCCCTTGAACAACTTTGAGGTTTTCCAATTAATGCTGATAAAATGAAAATCATTTTATAGGTCAGAGGTGAGTCCAAACTAATGTATTTTCACAGTGACTAAACTTGTATTCTTCTGTAATGTTTCTTATGCTAGGGATTAAAATCACATACTCAGTAACTATTGAGAGAATGACACACCTAAGAGAATATATGCGCACCTTTCAGGAACTCCTGCATCAGCTAGTAACGTGTCAGCTCCCAACAGCACCCACGGAAGAGGACCCTTGGACAAGTGCTGAAGACTGTGTCATGTCCTCTGCATTCTATGTGAATTGACTTGTCTAGGCTTCAGATTCTTATCCCATGGAGCAGGGATGGGAATACGTACTTTGTGTGATTGTTGAGGAATAAGGTATATAAATGGCCTAGCCCTAAAAATGGTGAAAGGTGATTCCCAAACAATGAAATTAAAAAAAAAAAAAAAAGATGAATTCTTGTTTGGGGATTATGCTTGACAATGTTATAGTTGTAGTTTTAGCTTCCAAAGCTGTTAGCATTGACTCTCAGAGGTATGTAATGTTGTGTGTGCTTTACGAGGGAAGACGATGTTGCTCATCATAAAGAATTCATTTAAAAATGTTCTGTCAAGTGCTATGAGTTTGTTCCATACTAATTAATACCCATCTTGAAGTTCTTTCTGACCATGGCTTCATGATTCCTGCTATTTACGGTGTGGTCTGGGGACCAACAGCTTCAGAATCATCTGGGATCTTATAAGAAATACTGAATATTGGGTACCACCCCAGACTTTCAGAATTGGAATCTGGATTTCAGCAAGATTTCCTGGTGATTCCTATGCATGTTAGAATTGGAGAAACACTGCTCTAGATTTTTTTTAGTGTATGTTATTAAAGAGTTTATGTGGCTCTCAGCTTTTGAAAGTGGAGTAATGTCTTTTTAACATATTTTCTATCATTTATTTAAGACTGATACTATAGGGAGAAAGAATCCCTTCCTGTCTCTAGAGTCCTATGTAGCAAATTGCCTTTTCTGCTTCACCTACTTGTGTTCAATGGCCTGAAAGATTGAGCAGTTTAGCAGTTTACTGCTTAATTGTCAAGCTTTACTCTCTTTTCATTAACAGTTGTTACACCCAGAATCTTGTGATTCTGAATAACAAAGCTGGTAAGGGCATTACCTGTGTTGCTTTAAAGTCAGGAGGGGCTGGGGGATGCCTTGTGAGTGTGTTCCTTACATTGTTTAGAACCGCAATGTATCTAATAATGGAGTTCATAGATTCTGGCCCCTGCATGGGTGTCACCTGGGGAATCTTGTTAAAAATTCAGATTCTCAGGTTCTCCCCCAGAGATCCTGATGGAGTCGGGCAACAGGAGGCACCTTGGACTCTGTATAGCTATGAAACTCAGCGTGTTTTGCAGACCATTACTGTAGTCAGTGTCTTCTGCTGCCAGATGATCAGTTTCCCTTCCTCTCGTGTTTTCATTTTCCATATTGTCAGTGGTTTCACTCTTTTCTGTATAAAGTTAAAAATTTGGCTGTCAAGAATCAAAAAATAGAATGTTGATCTGGAATGTAGAAGCCCTGTGTTCCTGACTCGATGTAGATTCAAGGGACAAGTCATCATTTCTCCATTTTACTTATCTGTAAAATGGGCTTTCTACTTCAGTGAAAGGTGAGATCAGTTATATGTGAATGCTTTGAACTCTTCAAAAGAAAAGGTGTGTGAGTTGAGCTTATTATTACAACTTTATTTTAATATCCTTCCTGTTAAGATGTGTTTTTCTTTTCACTGTAAAACCTGGTTCTCACTGAGAACTTAGCTCTGCAGTTTTGGAGGGAGAGCGGTGTTTGTTGTTGTTGTTGTTGTTGTTGTTGTTGTTGTTGTTTTGCTTTATGTTCATCCCTACTGATCTCTGATGGTTCTTCAGCACCTGTCTCAAAGATGGTTTTTCCTGGAACAGTCAGATCAGGAGCTCCTCTGTGGGGCAGAGCCCTGTCTGTCCATTGGGACAGGAACTTGGAATCAGAGAACGCCTAGAAGCCCCTGACACCTTACCTGAGTGTGATACTTTGTGAGGAATTCAGTGCCTGGGCAGGGACCCAAGGCCTTTGTATTTTTAAGAGGACATACCAGTCAAGTCACTGGTAAGGGTTGCATGTGTTGTCTTTATTTGGTGGAGGGATAGGATGACTCAGGGGCATTTCTAGATTGCGGAATAAGTCGATATTGAAGGCACATAATCTGAATTATTGAGATGTATTACTAGATATATCATGATTCTAAACTACCTTAATGAATACACTCAAGGCATCTCCACTTCCCAAGACTTTAATAAAATACAGGTAATGCCTTTTTTCTATTTTTTGTGATTCAGAATCTTAAGATTCTGGGTCTATTAATGACAAGAGTAAAACTAGACAATTAAGCAAACTACTAAATTCCTCATTCCTTCAGGCTATTGAATGCCACTAGGTGAAGCAGAAAAGTCATAGAATATATTCTACCTGTCAGTGTCTTAAACCAAAGGGTCTTCCAGAAAATCAACTTGGTTTTAAGAACAGTATTCGTCACGGTTAAGATACATAGGGGAATGGAAAAGGATGATACCAAAGTGCTGCTAGTTTGTAAATTTAAACTCCTTTGCACAAAGAGCATAGAATGCAGATTCACACAGGAGAGAGGGGCTTTATTTAATTTGAGGATTTATACTTGTGGACCCTTACTTATTTACTTACCTACTATAGGTGTTATTTACTTAACATTCATAAGAACCTATCAAGAGACACTGTTGTTTTCATTTTGCAGATGAAGACATTGGGGCAAGTTTAGTAAATTATTTGAAGTCACACACACAGTAGAATACAGAGCCAAGACTGAAATTCAGTCGTTCCCAGAGTCTACACTCTTCAATGCTCCCATTAGAACTGAGATTCTGCTGTTTTAAAATATTTTGTTGCAACGTACCCTAGGAAATTGTATTTCTTCTGTTGGGCATTGGTACTCTCTCCTTCCTATTGCTGTAGAATTGCCTTTATTTCTTGATACATTCACTGCAATTCTGTAGAAGTTTTAGACTTTGGAATTTTTTATACTCTTTGTACTTTTGGTTTTGTATAAAAGACCAGTTTGGGTAGAAGGAGCAGTGGCAATTGATAGTCTTGCTTTATTAGAAGGGATTCCCCTCAGAGGTTTCAAACAGAGACCCCACCGTGTCAAGGAAACCATAAATTTAGTGCCATAGTGGGCAGTGAACTTATTAGAACTGTCTAGGGGTAAAGGTTGATCAGAGCTGGAAAATGTGCTTCCTGAAGCTTGTTTGTTTAATTTGCATGCCTCAATAGATGATGTGTGGCGTACCTTCAGGAGGGTATTTCCTGGGTATGTTCTGATCTTTAACCATCCTGATAAATCCATTTTTCTCCGTGATAATTGAACACAGACATAGCAATTTTTTGTGAGGTTAGGAGTTTATCTCTCATTGGAGATATTCAAACACAGTTTTGCTGGGATGGATATTTATTTGAAGTTCCTGTAGGTTCTAGGTCCTAGGTTTTGAGCCTTGTCTTTTGAACTTTGTGATCTGAATCCTGTTTGGGGATTTCTGGCCTTGAACTTGGGGCAAGATTCCTACTCTTGGTCATAGACATCTTCTTCTCAAGGGTTAGGCTCCTTTCACTTGAGGAAATTAATTTTAATACTATATTTTTATGGTCGACTCATCAATAAATTATTTACCTTTGTTTATTTCCTTTTGCTTAATCTTTAATACTTAAACAGTGAAGAAAAATAGGAGACAAGATAGAAAACAATCTTCTGTAAAAAGTGAAAGTTAAATATCCATATTTATTCAACCAAATGTAAGCTGTTAATGATAAGATAATTTTGTACTGCATTAAGTACTCTCGACAAATACTGAGATTTTGTTACATATCATAATACCTTTGACTTTTGCTTCCTTAAAATACGAACATTCTTTTGGATTTTCAGCCATCAGCTCTCATAAAGGAATGAAGTTACTGAGTACAGAAACTGTTAAGGTCCCAGGTGACTAAAACATATATTTAACGATGCTCCTTCTGTGCCTGTAACTTTCCAATTGCTTCCTTTAACCTCTGAAGATACCTATCTGCCTCTTATCATGGTCTACAAAGCTCTAGATCACCCTTCTAGCTTGTTGATTGACATGTTTCCTCTTACTTATTCCTCTAAAGCAGCAGTGACCTCTGTTCAGTATTTCAGACTTGCTAGAATGTGCCTTCTCCCCCTTCCTCCTCCTCCAACAAGAATAGCTCCTTTTCATCCATTGGTTTTTCTCTCCCTCAGAAAGACCTTCCTGGCTGCTTACGTACCCCATCAACCCCATTACCATCCCATCCATAAAAGTTCTTGGCACATACCACTCTTTATATTTATTTATAATCTAATGGGAGGATTGCCCTTCCTGACTAGACTCTAAACACCAGGTGCACAAAGACTGGGTTTCTTCTGCATCCACCAGTGTGAACCCAGGGTCTGGCAAAGGAATTTGCGATGATCATCTACACTTATATGTATGTGCACATATGTGGTGGTAGCTTTAAGTAATAGTTCTCAAGACCTATCTTGTTATTTTAAGTTGGCAACGCATTGCATCAGTGAAGTAGCAAGTGTTCCACATGGAGTTTATTTAGAGAGCTGTACAAAGTTTTTATAAGTATGCCTTATTCCAAGTCACTTGTGTACCTTCCCAGTGTGTCTTTTAGGATACAGTGCCTCTGTTCTTTGTTAATCAAATATTTGTCTTAATATGACAGTGTTCCATCTTTAATAGCAGAGGATGCTATGAAATCCAGCAATAAGTTCTTTTTGTTTTATGCCTTTTGAAAAGAATACACACACACTCACATGTTCTTTATGAATGAATATATCCACATAACCCCAAACATGCTGCACACCCAGCAGACACCTCAATTTGTTGAATGTCCCTAAAGCCTCCTGGAAGAATTTGTCTTAAAAATCTTGAGCTTCCATACATATTATTTACTAGATTATGTAGATCTGTCAGCTGTATTTCGTTACCTAAACTGATTTAAGTTGTAAGATAGAAAAGAACACTGTAATCAAGTAGAATTTAATATGTGTAAATGTTATAGAAGTAACACTGGAGATGCATTTACATTTATAATGAAACAATAGCGATTTAGTTAAAAGAAAACAGGAAGTGAAAAGTCCACTGGTGAAATCAGTGTGAAAATATATGTGTCTCTTAAGTAATACAGAATTGGCGAACAGAGCAAGTCTTTCAATAATAAAACATACCAACCAAGTTTCAATGCAAATTGCTGGCGTGTGGACACATGAGGATGTATATGTGTGTCTACCCGTTATGGTTAATCCATCAAAAGGGAATGTCACATTCTATATATGGAACCAAAAATGCCAGTTAATTCCATTCCAACTTCTGGGTCTTGGGAATGGTGTATTTTGTCCTACCTATTACATTACGTGTGTCCTTAAAGACTGTTTTTTTGTTTTGTTTTGTCCTTAAAGACTGTTTGTTTGTTTTGTTTTTGTTTGTTTTCTTTTTTTAAGCCCTTCCAAAGGCTAGATTTCTAATGACTGTTTTCTTCTCCAGGAGAGCCCACAGCTGCTACAAATGCCGTCAGTGCAGCTTTACGGCTGCTGATACTCAGTCACTACTGGAGCACTTCAACACTGTTCACTGCCACGAACAGGACATCACTACAGCCAATGGCGAAGAGGATGGTCATGCTGTGTCCACCATCAAGGAGGAGCCCAAAATCGACCTCAAGGTCTACAGTCTGCTCAATCCAGACTCTAAAATGGGAGAGCCAGTTTCTGAGAATGTGGTGAAGAGGGAGAAGGTGGAAGATAAGGATGGGCTGAAGGATAAAGTTTGGACCGAGAGTTCAAGCGATGACCTTCGAAACATGACTTGGAGAGGGGCAGATATCCTGCGAGGCAGCCCATCCTATACTCAGGCAAGCCTGGGGCTTCTGACGCCCGTGTCCGGCCCCCAAGAGCAGACCAAGACTCTAAGGGATAGCCCCAATGTTGAAGCTGCCCATCTGGCACGACCTATTTATGGCTTGGCTGTGGAGACCAAGGGATTCCTGCAGGGGGTGCCAGCTGGTGGAGAGAAGTCCGGGACCCTCAGCCAGCCGTATCCTGCATCGGGAGAAAACAAGTCCAAGGACGAATCCCAGTCCCTGTTACGGGTAGGAAGGTTTAATTTTTAAATAATTCACCTATGTTGAAGGGGAAATGGGAGGACACATATTCTCTACATTTAGTATCATTTAGTATCATTTAGTCTTACACCTGAAACTAAATGGTCTCAGTCTGGGGTCTTATAAGGCCAAAGTGGTGGAGAGTAGCTTGTGTGTGTGTGTGTACACTCTACACGTCTGTGCTATGGTGGTGGGCAGTCACTTGTTTGCCACTGCTCTTAGCTCAGATTGGATGTTGGTTAATCATTCCTGGTGATTATGCAAAACACCAAGGCCGCATTTGGAGAAGGGAGGTTCAGAAACCCAGAAGATTGCACATCTGTTCCATTAAAATAGGTAAATGATTTTTAAATTTTAAGGTGGTGCCACAATGCATCTGGTTAACAGGAAAATTAGCAGAGATTTAAATCATTAGGAATGCAAAGCCTATGGTGAGAGGTTACTACGGAAATGTAGTTTTTTACAAACTGATGGTATAATTATGTACAAATGACAAGGCTTGTTGGTGTTTAGTTACCAAAAAGAGGGGAAGAGATGAGGTAGACCCAAGTGTGAGTGGCCTGAAGAGCATCCAAAGCAGAGAAAGACCCGTGCGTTTTATATGATCAGGCTTTCGTAGGGAGAAAGACATAGTTCCATGTGGAAAAACAAAACCTCTGAGAATGATGAGATCCTCGCTCTCTCTCTATGTAACAGTGTCAAGAAAATAGTCAGATTTTGAAAATTCACCAACTCTCAGTTAAGTGATGCTCGCTTTTTGCCTAAGGCACCACCACTTCGACATTTCACCTTGACTCTGAGAAAGTTTTGAGCATTCTGCATGATTTCCATGCTTTGTTGGTGCCTAGAAGGTAGGATCAGAAAGCAGCTAACCTTTATCAAAGATCCCGTTAGGAAGGCGAGGGCAGCCAGCCCAGTGGTTTGACCTACAGGTCAGAGACCACTGAGGTCTCTCTGGATCAATTCTGGAGAGAAGAATTTCTCCCTCCAAAGTCTGCATGGCTTCCCTCCTCTCATTTCCTGCAGATTCTCTGAAGCCTGTCTGTGCTTCTCAGGTTTCTCTAGTGGAGTTGAGAAATGCCTCTTAGAGGTGCACAGTTAATTATAAAATCTCTTCCCTTTCCTGGCTGCAGTCATGCCCTGAAGCTATGAGAAGGGCTTGAATGCAGAAGAGGCTATGCCCTTTGTACACGGAGAAACAAAGAATCCTTCCTGCAGAGAAGGCGCAAGTTGATTATAGGTAACTTTAAAAAGAAGAGAAATAGTTCTTGTGCCCTTCAAGAAGGGGGTTGAATTCAGGGAGCTTCTTTCCGATAAATATATATGGGGCTGCAATTATAAATGTTCATTATTTTCTTAGCATGTCAGGATTCTTCTGGTCTCAACTGGCTCATAGTTTCTGGTTATAAGACAGGAGTGATATGTCTCATATTTTAAATTTCATATTGCATCTTGAGAGTGTGTTGTAATTGGGTGCCTTAATGTCTGTATCACTAGAGCTCCCCACCCGTTTTTCGTTTTTTTTTTTTTTTTTTTCCATTTTAAAATCGTTTTCATCCATGTCATCCATGACATCTTCATTTGATTGGCTCTTTTAGACTATTTCTGGAATATTACCTTTTCTGCCACGTGTATATACACTAAGAGTTTGGAACGATCAGTCATTTTTTATGTGGTTGAGTCTAAAACCTGAGCCTGAGAGTGTTACATTTTTTGAGCAGACTGGGGATGATGATGCTTTTCTAAAAAGTTGTTTTTCTCAAGTCCTCCACTTCCTTAATTCCCTGACTTCAAGTTTCTGTTGCATCATTGCAACTGTTTCTTCAGTTCCTCACATTAGCTGCTGAAATATGAAATCTTCAGCCAGAGAGTGTTTCACTATATTCTACAAATAATCAAATTCCTAACCATAGGATCTGTGATCTTTAAAAGCGATCATCTCCTAAATTTTAAGAGATGATAAAATTTATGCATATGTGTATATATATGTATGTATGTATGTATGTATGTATGTAAAGTCTTGGATCATTCTTCCTTGACTTTTGTAAACTGTGACTCTTTAAAATTTATATTTTCATTGTATTTGAATAGTGCTTTTGGGAATCACCGATTTTATTGGCTATTTGGAATAGAAAGTGTAGCTGACTTAATTTGTGGAGTATTTAATGTATTAAGTGAATTAAAACTTTTTGATATACACATAGCTTAGCTGATCAGCTTTTTAAGACATTTCAGAGAATTAAAAAGCAGAGCCCATTCTGAATGTGAATTTGACAAGCATTCTACCTTGGTGGTAGAAATTGTTGTTGCTGAGTTATCATAGCAAATTCACACTTCTCAGTTCAATCCTCTGCCATCAATAAGGAAGAACCCAGCAGAGTATCACCATCATATTTACTGAAGGTAAAAACACTGCGCTTTAATTTTATAGTTGTAGGGGTCTAGTTATTAGTGAAAGTGTCCTATAAAAGTTTATAAATACCCAGTAAAAATACGCAAATGCAATTTACGTGTTGTGAATGGAAATACAGGTGTCTGTAAATCTATATCTACAGAATATAATACTCATAATTTGCGTATAAATAGTCTGGAACTTGAACTTATCCTGCTATTTGGCATGTTTATTTAGAAATAGTATACACTTTGAAAATTGGTTTTAAAAGTCATTTTATTAAATAGTGCAAATAGTGTAGACTTAATAAACTGTACTTATAAATATTTATACATGTAGTTCCTAATATTAAAAGTAAAAATTTGACTATCAGCTGACTGCTGTACAGATTGATAATGAGAATTAAATATGTGAAATCTGTGCAGGAAAAAATGTTAATTTAAAATAGTTCAACCCTATGCTGGTTAATAGTGGAAACATTTTTAAAGAGCAGGCTGAATGTATTTAGGGCCATTCACAAAGTACAAAATGATGGTTGCTTTCTGGAGACTGGTCTTTCTGATACGTGTTTTTAACTGGTTTCAGTTATGAAATTTTGCCGCACTCAAAGTGAGGTAGGAAATAGGAGAATCACAGAGAAGAACTAAAATTTGAAAATATTTTCTCATTAGTTTTTTTTCTTTTCTTTTTGTTTTGTTTTACATAGGTTAGTTAAGTGTTTGGCTTTCAGTTTTGTGTTCAATAGCAGATCATTTATGTATATTTTCATGTAGTGAATGTCTTGTATTTTTCCTCTGTTACCAGTGTGGAATTGATATGGTTACAAAACATTTTAAATTGTGTATGTGATCTGTGTGGACCACTGTGCTTTGAGGATAGCAGGGGGCACATTAACATAAGCTTTATCTTGTAAATTGCCTTATGAAAATTAGTTTTTTGTTGTGAATTAACTACCTCATATTTCTGTAAAACCATTGGTTTTTTTTTTCTTTCTTTTATGAGGAGGAAGAAACATTAAAGACTTTAGACTCTGCTAGAAATAGTCCCAAGTTTATATGAAAACCTTGTTACTCTTCAAAAACTTCTAGAAGGATTTTATAAACATGAAGAAGTTCCTGAAAATGTTTTGAAAATGCAGTCTTTTCATTTAATTTAAGATTTGGCTCTGTGAAGAGGTTAACATATTTAACATTTTCTGTGCTAAAAGCAAAAGTTTTAAATATTCAACTTGATGCTCCTTTCTCATGTTAAACTAAACAGGGTCAGGTAGTCAGAAGGCGGTACAATGCTGTGCCTTTTTCTGGCCAGTTTCTTCTATGATGTATATTTACACAAAGGTATTTATCTATTCATTTTGTAGACAGACTCATAGAATGCAACTATATTAGTTTTATGATTTCCTGCATAAAAAATTCCAGATCTCACTCTTCAAATTGACATTTTAGATTGGATTTTACAACGTAGAGAGCTGTGTCTTTTAACTGATAACTACATTAATAGGAACAAAGCATCTGTCATTAAGTTTCACAAAGATTTTGCCAATATCAAATGCAGTTTTTCATTTAATGAAATGCAGAAGTATAATTGGGTTTAGATAGGAAATGTGTAAGGGGAGTTTATGGCAAATCCACATCCAGGTAAACATCTGCGTGTCATAGTAGGATAACTCAACTGTTCTGATTCTCCCTTATTTTCAGATGCCCTAGTTATCAGTCCACTTTCTTCATGCATCTAGGGGAAAAATAATTTTAGATTACAGTATAAATTTATTTAGGGAAATCTACCCATTTCAGTGCATACTTTTCACACCAGTTGGTTTTGGTGGAGACCTTCAGCCGTGGGCTGTGGGAGTTCCAAGTTCTGGGAGTTGAGTTCCATGTTGAGCCACTGACTCTCAAAGGCAGGGCCTCCCAGGATCTCCGTTCATCCCACTCTTGGGATTAAAATGCCTGCCGTCCTCACAGAAGTGCTGTGCAGCTTAGTTAATTACTGTTTGTCAGGCCATTTGAGATCGTCAGATGCAGGGTTCTAGATAAGTGCAAAGTAGTATGATTATTTGTTCATTTTGTAAATGTGATACCAAGACAGCACAAAGTAGATGTTATTTTCCGCTTGCTTCAGTGGTGTTAAATTTATAGTTTAAAGATTGTTGATACCGGACAGTCTATTGAGATGCAAAAATGTTCTTTTGGGGACAGTCCATTGGCAGCCAAACAGACGTTCAAACAAGCGACAATGTTGAATGCCTTTACAACTAGTGACAGAAGATCGCAGGAACTTTTTCTAACTAAAGATGATTTCAAGGGAAAAGCCCGATAGTGGTTTTTTTTCTTCATGTTTAATGAAAATAAAACAGTTTCTCAATTATCTGCAGGTAGTAGTGATGTTACGTAACGTTTATGTATATAACTCTTTCTGACTCAGTTTGGACATTTACCTATGGATGTACTTAATCCCAAAGAGAACTGACTATACCAGGAAAAATGGCAAAGATACACCTCCGTAATCACTGGTTATGAAACTTGTAGTTTTTAGGGCACATTGATAAATTCTTTCTTTAGGTAACTGCGGATACTTGATTTGATATTTGAATAAAGTATTTAAAACCATTTACTAAATCCAGAATTAACAATCTTTGTATATATCTCTGTTCTTCTGCCTTGCATAAGACGCATTTCTGTTGTCCACCAGTTAGGAAAGGATATGGTTTAAATTCAAATGTAACATACATTTATTTAAAAAATACAATCCATTAGTTGACTTAGTTGAGTGTAGCAGTGAACATGACCATTTTGTTTTTATTGAATAAAAACTAGGTAGCTTGAATTTTTTTTTCTTCACTAGTTATTCATCTTTTATATTTTTATACCATTGTGACGGTTGATCATAACTAAAAAAAGCCAATTTGATATATGTATGTTTGGTTTTATTGGCTTGACCAATGAGATTTTCTTTTATTCTTATTTCTTTTTTAAAAATCAGCTCCATTGACTCAAGTATTTTTGTAGGCATTTTTTTTTTTCCTTTTTGTAACCTAGACTTTTTGTGAAGTCTGGCATAGTTCTGCTGGCGCAGGTTTGTAAAGCAGGGGAAGCAGATGTATCTTTTAGTGAATTGGGCTGTAAGTTTGTGGTTGCTGTGAAATGGTATCCTTCAGCACACTATCTGTTAATTATTTCCTGTATAACTATCTTTTGCTTGGCTTCCTTTTCTCACAGACTGCATGAGTCAGGAGATAACAGGTCCCCAAAAGGAACCCATTGTTGAATGTTCTTTCTTAGATGTTGGAAATGAAGAGTATATAGAAGGTGGCCCAAGTTTCAGGAGCAACAGATGGAGAATGATTCAAAAGTGTGTCAGCCATGGGCTGCACAGCCTTGATGTGAATCTGGTGTTTTTCTGGCAAAGTCCGATCCGAGGGACGGATTTAACAGAACTGTTGATTCCCTAAAATGCCAGGAAATTTTTTTATTTTGGATTTTTGTATATTTTGTTATTTGATGTCAACAAAAGAGTAAATATTGTTTCCATTGTCGTATTCTTTACCCTCTTTTCCCTTTGACTGTCTTTGGGAACTTTCATTAAGTATTTACACACAAAGACACTGATTACTAGAATGGTATATTGGTTAACTCCAGGAAGCTTGGCAGGCAGGATACTGCTGCATCTAGTTGCGTTATGAGTTCAAGGAGATGCAAATAATACCCAGGAAGTTTGAAGAATCTGTTTCTTTAATTTTGGTGAAGCAGCATTCTCATTTATAGAAGTTTGTAATTAAGTATGATTTGTACATAAAATAGAACCAGGAATATGACTTTATTTTGGGACAAAAATCCAAAATACTTTATCTTAAGGCGTATTTTTTTCTGTTATTAGTAGTTAGGAGTGAGGCAAAGGAATCTTTTGTTTTTGTAAGTACAGGACTTTTGTGATGTGATAAATTGAGTGGTTGGTATCATTATTTATGTCAGAATGATCAAATAGCTCCCACACATAATTTTACATGTTAACATTCCTCTTTAAAAAGATAGTTTCTCAGTTGAGATGATTTACTTTCGGCATAGTAATTATGAAAGCGACAAACCATCTTATACGCTGGAGGTTTACCTATTAGTAACATCATGATTAACCAGAAAAAGCTAAGGATATGTAGATATATTTTTAAAAGACAAAATATATTTTATAGTTTTTACTAACATTTAAAAAAAGATGAGTCATGATTATAAGTCAAACTTTTATGAGAATTTGGATACAGGCAAAGGTTTTTAAAATAGTCATTTAATAAGCACAGTATTGTGTTTAAAAAAATGATGAGATTCATGACAGTGTGGTTTATTGAATTCCACATGCCTGTTGTGTTGTATTTGTTATATTTTGTTTACATTTTGGTATTCAAGACTTATACTGAGTCATGAAAAAAAAAAGTCTTGGTAGAGAATGTCCCATAAAATAATCTGTTCTCAGGGAATCAACTTTAGGTGTTTAGTCAGTAATGCAGTGGACATCATGAGAATACCTCCTAGCTCCCCAATTTGAATTCTTGATGCAGAAGAACAAACCTGGGGAAACTGGGTTAGAACAATTCTATGTGAAAGCATGTGAAAAATAAAGAATTTGGTTGATGTAGATGGATACTTCTAATTGATTGCCAAGTAATTTAGCATTTCATTTTCTAGGATTAAAAGTTTACAGCCTTACCATTTATTTATTATTGAATTAACAACTTTCATCCTCACCAAACCCTTTGAGGTTGAAGCATTATTATCCTTTTTATTTAGGTAAAGAAACTGAGGCAGGGAGATTAATTAATTTGCCGGAGGCCACTCCACTTTTAATGGCAGAGGTGCAGTTTTGATACTGACAGCTGGACTGTGGCCCATGCTCCTACCCATTGCATGGCCTCCTTTGACTCTGTGTGATCGGTTAATAAATGCTTGGGGAACTTGGCAATTTCAGAATAATTTATTCCATCTAAACATATAGTCTTTGTGTGTTTTGTGTCCAAAATGGAAAAATCACTTTTTGAAAATGATGCAAATGATAGATGCTTTTCGAAAAAGAAGTGTTGGGGCACCTGGGTGGCTCAGTGGGTTAAGCCTCTGCCTTCGGCTCAGGTCATGATCTCGGGGTCCTGGGATCGAGTCCCGCATCGGGCTCTCTGCTCAGCGGAGAACCTGCTTCCTCCTCTATCTCTCTCTCTGCCTGCCTCTCTGCCTACTTGTGATCTCTCTCTGTGAAATAAATAAATGAAATCTTTAAAAAAAAAAAAAAAGAAAAAAAAAAGAAAAAGAAGTGTTATGTGTTTGACCATATAGAACACTGAAGAAAAGGAAAATCGGTCGTGAGTCCAACCCACAAATACTTTTCTATTCATATATATATATATATATATATATATATATATATATATTTCTAATTTATTTTTTATATGCATGCAGATATATATTTTATTCAAGTAGAGGATTATTGCCTCACTCCTTTTTCCATTTAACAATAAGTGGTGGACATCTTTTCCCATCAACAAATATAACTTAAAATATTTGGTTTAGTGCCTCCATGTTGTGCCATGAAATAGTTACATAAAGTGCTCAGTAGATCACCTACTGATAAACGTTTAGGCAATTTCCAATTTTTAGTTATAAAGAAACTTTGATGAACCTCCTGGTATATGTTATTTTATTGTTTTATTATTTCCTTAGGACAGTTTCTTATCATTGCAGTTACCTGAGTGAGAAAATACATGTCTGATAACAAATAATGTTCAGTGTCCACCACCTTCTAAATGGGTCATTTTTAAAATACAAAATAAATTCATTCACAAATAATATCTTAGAAATATTTAATTAAGGATTAACTGTTAAACTGCAAATTGACTTATTTAATGATGAATGCAGATAATTAAGGAAAAGGCAAATAATCTTTAAGAGCCTTTTCTTACCATGTTTGTGGTAAATAACAAATGACCAATAGCTAGGGCTGTGGTGTGATACGCTTATATATTACACATGCAATGAAGTTTATTTTGTAGAGAAACTTATTTTCAAGCAGGACCCATTTTCTTTAGCAGAGTTGAGTCATGGGCAGTCAACTCAGATGGGCTTGCCCTTTTCAGGGAAGAATTGCTTTTTTTTTCCTTGTTTTCACTTTGTCCCATGGACAGTGTTCTTCTATGCTTCATAATTTCTCAACCCAGTTTTAAAGTTTGTACTTTCCTTGTGTGTGTAATAGATTCAGTGGTAATGGTGTGGGCTTCAAGGGAATATAACAGAGAAGATGTTGGGTTTTTTCTTTAAAATATGGAAGTTAATGATTTTTCATTTCCGTGTTTTGCTGAAATATTTATATTGATTCCGTTAGAAAGTATTTTTCTTTTATAAGATTTTCAGAGTGTCAGCTAGAACATTCTTTATTATTTCTTAATAAAGTATTAAAAGGACAGGAGCACAAGAATACTTTCTCAACTAGCATTGAGCCTGTGCTTGTTATATGCCACAGATAGAGTTTCAGGCTATTCTTACCAATTAATAACACTGAGAAAAACATGTATGATGTCATTTATATCTACAAGTTAAGGCTACTCACGTATGGGATTTGGAAATGGAAATATTACATTTAAGATAGCTGTTCACTTAAAAATAATTTTTTTTACAGACTGAGTATAGGACTTTAAAATTTCTTTCCTGGTACATTAAAAAATAAAAATGGTTTCATTTACGTATAACTTTTTAGAAGCATATCTGTTTTGCAAAGTGTGAAGCAGTGCTGGCCATATTTTAGGAGATACATGTGTTTGTTTTACCGCATTCTTTACAACCTGAAACTTTCTTCATAATTCAAGAAAACCCATCTGTTTCGGCTGAATTATATAACTTATTCAAAAGAAGTTGGAGGTCTCTAAAATGTGGATTGTCTAGATAGGATACACACACACACACACACACAGTATTTATATATATAAATATATGATGATTTTTAAAATCAGATAGAAATTTAGAGCTTGCCTCAAATTCATATGTAATGTCAATATTTCTGAAGACTCCAAAATAGATCCTAATTATTCTTTGAGTAGGATGTTCAGGATGGGGTTTGGCAGTGGGTGTGGCCCCACCTTCATAGGCGGTCTCTAGCTGTGATTCAAGCATCACTGGATTTTATTTTCTGGTAAAATTAGATTTCATGTTTTCTTTTTACTCTTCCCTTGTGATGTAGTGGAAAGAGGACTGGATTTTGGAGGCAAGGAGGTTTTGTGTTCTAGACTCACTTTGTGACTAACTAGCCATGTGACAGTGACTGAGTCATTCAATCTTTGTGCACTATTTCCTTTGGAAAAATATAAAGATTGAAATATACAATTACTCATCTCTTTAAAATTTTAAGTTCTAGGGCCAAGTCAATTTTCTGTAAAACCTTAAACTTCCAGGTCTGTGATTTGATACCTGAAGCAACTTAAAGACAAAAATCTTATATTTTGGACTTAGTACTGCTGGTGTCCAAAGAGATACCACATATTTGGTATGTGCATTCTTAAATCAGATTTCCTTCTCATGGCTGAGAATCTATAAATTATGGGGAAAAAAGCACTGTCATAGTATAATCTGCAGTCTTCAACAATTATATTCCTTGGGCTTTTTGAGCTTATCTCATACAAGAAAAGCTCAGTCTTTCAAAATAAATTGTTTCAAAAATAATGTTATTAAGGGATTGCTTGTATATGATGATAAAGGGAAGTTATGTACAATAAGAAATAAAATAATTCTGGAGAGAACAGGACATGTTTAAAGTCTCTTTCCTCAGTTTCTTGGCATTGAGCGGTGATGCCTGTTTTGTTCAGTCAGATGTTCAAATCAGAGTTTTGGATGCAGAAACTAATTTTAGTAGGTGGGGTGCAAATTTCTTATGAGTCCGTGAATAGACTCTAATCCCAGCTGTTTCATTACAATTATAAAAATAAAATTGGCTGTGAATCATTCAAACTCTATTTAATGGATGTGAATAATTCAGTTTTGTCCCACTGAAATCTTGAAACTATAAACCTATCTTAGATTTTTTTATGTTCTTTCGCAGTTAGTATCCCATTATTCACGTATGACTTACTTAAAGTGTCAGTGGTCATGATGAAAATGACTATATTTCCACTCAGTTCCTGTGGGTTTTGGGAGAGGAGGTGGACCTTAGGATGAGGTGATGGATGAAATGGAGAAAGAAATTAGGAAGAGTCTACAAAAAAGAAAAGGATGTTAAATTAGTATTTTTTGACTATTTCCTTTCCCATTAAAATATATATGCTCCTTATAGGCATTTTAGAAAATATAAATAAGAAAAAATAAGAGAATAACTACTTGACACTTTAGTGTATTCTTTTCTGGAGACAGACAAACACACATACACACACCTACACTCATAAACATACATACAAATGTAGGTTCATAGTCTTGTTGTTAAATAACCTTCAGTTTTACTTTATAATAAATTATAAACTTTTTTCCATATTAGTATATATCTGCTACATCATATTTATTGACTTCATAGTTTTTCCTTATATATTGTACTAGTTGTTCTAGAAAAGATGATTATTGATTTCTTGTGTTTGGACATTTAAGTAATTTCCAGTTTTTGCTGTTATAAATAGTGTCGTATTGAATATCCATGGAGCTAAATAATTATATCTTGCTTGCAATTTTAAATTGTTAGAATTGATTTCTGTATAATCAGGTGCCTCTACGGGATGGCACAGTGGCAGAGTTTATTGGCAAGTATAAGTTACTTTACTAGGCTGTGTATATATACTCTTGGGAAATAGAAAAATAGTATCATTTCTTGACTTTAAGTAATTAGAATTACCTCACAGTGGTAGCTAAGAAGTAGAAACCCTAATGTTTTCTTTGAAGGTTGTTATAGGGGAAAAAGTTAATATGATGGTTTGAATAAAGTGCATTTCTGAAACACCAACAAATAACTAATCAGGCAGTCCTTTTCACATTTGCATGTTGAAAGAAGACTCCTTAGTTACCTTGGTATTCAAAGACTATTTAAATAGTATATACTGAAGTGAGTCTTATAAGGTAAAAGAAAGAAAGAAAGAGAAATAGATAGATACAGATAGACTATATCAAGGGATTTAGCTGTCTCCAAACCTTCTTAAAATTAGTATGTTTTAGTGATCACATGAAGTTGATTTGATGCTAATAGTTACTCAGTGAAGTGTTAGGTACACAAACTCTATTTTGAAATATTTGTATTTATTTTAATTTACTTAAGTCATTTACATGGTTAATTGTAAAGTAAGAATAAAAGTCAGGTGTTAAAGCGAAGTGTAGAGGACTGTTCTAACCTCCATCTCTTTTCATTCATTTTTCCAAGCATCTTACTGCTGTTTGCAAAGTCCTTTCATAATACGAGAGACTGGTTGTGTTTCTAGTTCATGAAGCTTCAACAAAATACCTCTTTGTTTTGTTTGGGTGACTCAAGTGCATATTTGGTTGTGTCTATATTTAACTGTGCTAATACTCATCTGGGTTCAAGATTTACTTTCAAAGAACCGACATGCACTAGACCAAACTAACCTAGACTCCAAAAGACTTGAAAGAAATAGAAATCCAAAATAAAATACAACTTAATAGAATCATTCCTTGACATACTGGTCTCGAACTTTTCTTGTCATCCAATAAATGATAGTTCAGCACCTACTACGTTTCAGAAACCATGAAAAATGCTATAAAGGGTATGACTGAGTAAATCAGGATTCCTACCTTCACATAATATACAGTCATAAGTAATAAGACAGGTATATGGACAAGTATAGTGTAGATAAGACTTCCATAAAAGGCAATAGGAGAGAGAAGAGCAGAGGTATTTGGGTGTTTAAAGAGAAACAGATCACATTCAGTTAAGTGACTAAAGATAGTTGTCATGAAGAGTTTTCTGAGCTGGTTTTTGAGAAGAGCCTGGGCTTTCAGCAGGTGTATATGATGGCATGGAGGGCAAATATGTAGCTAGAACAATGTGAGGTTATATTAGAAAACTTTAAGGATGTAGATAATAGAAAAGCTTGACTAAAAGGTATGTGCAGTATAGTTTGGTGAGCCAAGACTCGGCATATAGGTTAGGAAAATTTCCTTAAATGTTATCCAAAAAACATGATTTCATAAAGAAATAGAGAACAATCATGAGTTTTGGAGCCAAGGATAACTTGATCAAAACTTTAATGAAGTTAATATGGCATTTTATAGGGGTGCTTGGGTGGCTCGGTGGATTAAGCCTCTGCCTTCAGCTCAGGTCATGATCCCGGGGTCCTGGGATCAAGCCCTATATCAGGCTCTCTGCTCAGCGGGCAGCCTGTTTCCCCTCCCCCTCTCTGCCTGCCTCTCTTCCTACTTGTGATCTCTGTCAAATAAATAAATAAAATCTTTAAAAAAAATATGCCATTTTACATAGGAGACTTATCCAGAATCAGGGTGAGGGAGGTTTATTAGTAGGCTAATCTTTTACCCTATGACTTAAAAAGAGTTCACACTAGGATAGTGGTAATGAGAAATGATTTCCACAGATATGTTAGATGTAGAATCTCTAAGAGTTTACATGTGTTGGTGACCAAGAGGAGGGAAGTTATGATGAATGAGGCTTTGAGTTTGGAAGAGGAGTCTAATAATAGCTAACAATCAGTAATTACTGTGGGCCAGGCCCTGTTCTTTATCTGTAGTAACTCACTGAATCTTCACAATAACCCCATAACATAGATGCTACCTTTAATTTCATTTTATAGAAGAAGGTAGAGTCTCATAGATGTTAAAGTTCCTTGCCCAAAGTCATCATCGGCTAGTTAGAGATTGGGTTGGGCTAGATCAATGCCCATTAGTCTGGCTTTTTTTTTTTTTTTTTTGAAAGATTTTATTTGTTTGACAGAGAGAGAGAGATCACAAGTAGGCAGAGCAGCAGGCAAAGAGAGAGGGGGAAGCAGGCTCCCTGCTGAGCAGAGAGCCCGATGTGGGGCTCGATACCAGGACCTGAGATCATGACCTGAGCTGAAGGCAGAGGCTTAACCCACTGAGCCACCCAGGCACCCCATAGTCTGGCTTTAAAGTCCACATTTCTTACTATATTGCTTTTGGATGAATGGTAGTGTCATTAGCAAAACTCTAGAGTCAACTGTTTTTTAAGTGTAAAATAATGAGGCTAGTCTTAAACCTACAAAGTTCGCGGAACATTAAGGTGAAAGTTTCTAATGGATAGCAGGAAATGGTATCAATTACAGGAAATACAGGATTTGAAATGACATAAATTAATTGACATTCATTTAATAGAGCTTATATTGAAAGCTAGTTTGTACAAAATATTCTAGGAGTAATATCAGATAATATGGACATGCTGTGGACACTGATTCTTCAAGTCATTTGCAAACCAGTAGGGGAGATAGTGTTCAGAAAAAAATGATTGTAATATAAGAAAAGGAGAATCAAGTGCTAAGGAGTGAAACAGATAAAATGTGGTATTTTATTTTATGTATTTAAAAATTTTTAGAGGAAGATGTGACCTCTGCTTAATTTGCCCATCAAGGAAGGCTTTCTGGAATAGATTACTTATCAGTTGGTTCTTGAAAAGGGTTGGAGTTTGAATAGATGGAGATGGATGGAGCAGGGGGTTACTGGGGTACAAACAACAAACAAACAAATAAAAGGAAACTTTGGTGTTTGGAAAGTTGAAGAATCAAAGTCCTAAAGTCTAAAGAGAATACAAGTAGAAGGTGAGCTTTGTTACTCCAGCAAAAAAAAAAAAAAAAAGGTATAGTGGCCGAGCCCCCCTCTAGAGTGAAAGTTACTATTTTGATATTTATGAGATCAAATTTTAAGATCCTCTGTGTATGGCAAAATCTTCTAATTGATAGGATTTAGAAATTCACAGAAACACATGCCTCAAGGGTCTTATTATTTACATGCTAAATCAAAAGGAAAGAGTAAATTTGAGAGCGGAGTTGGGTATTTTAATCAAAGTCTGAAGTAAGAATTTAATAATTTCATAAATTAATGTAAATAAGCTTCAGAAAGTTTTTAAAAGTATATACGTATGGTTTATATAAATATGTATATGGTATGTGTACGTAAATTATTCTTTTATCCAAATATAAGTTAAAATAACTCAGGGCCATTATTTTCAAATTTAAGTGAAAAATATTTTTGAATATTGTCTAAAAACATAAGCCATATATACTATACCAATTTGAACGATTCATTATATATAAGAACTATTATATTTTAGTTTTATGTATTGTTGTTCTGATTTATTCAGGGATTATTTGTCCTGAATTTAATCCATGGGCTCATTTTCATGTCCTATTTTTAATGTCTTATTTTGTCATTGAGAAGAAAGGGAGATTCTTGCTTGTAATATGTCACCTGTTGTTTAATGGCTAAAACTGTTACATATCTTAATACTGTATTACATTAAGTCATTTTAAAAGCATTGCTTTCCCTTTTGTTTAGAATTCCTACAGTCTCTGAGATATTGGTAGGGGGTTAATGGAAGTCTTGATTAAAATCTTCCAAGCTTTAAGGCTTTCAGTTCCTGTAAACAATTTGGATCTGAGAGATAGGCTTTTATATATATATATATATATATATATATATATATATATATATATATGTTTTTTTTACTAGTCTATTTACTGATTTAATATTAAGAAAAATCATGTTTTTTCTTTTACTGTATTTTCATACATATAAGTTAAATGTATTTTTTAGAAAATCAACCATCATCCATTGTATGATGATCACAGAATTTTGACAGTTAAGTTCAAAAATTCTCCAAAGACACAGCATAATCATTTAAAAGTAAAGAAGCTGTCTGTAGTATACCAATTTTCCATTATTTAAAATGCCTTTCAAGTTTTTATATCTAGACTGCTTTTTTTTTTTTTTAAAGATTTTATTTATTTATTTGACAGAGAGAGATCACAAGTAGACGGAGAGGCAGGCAGAGAGAGAGAGGGAAGCAGGCTTCTTGCTGAGCAGAGAGCCCGATGTGGGACTCGATCCCAGGACCCTGAGATCATGACCTGAGCTGAAGGCAGCGGCTTAACCCACTGAGCCACCCAGGCGCCCCTAGACTGCTTTTTTTTTAAGTGGTTTTTTTTGTTGGTTTTTTTTTTTTGTTTTTTTTTTTCCAAACTTGCAGGATCATGAACTCTAATCATGAGTTTATGAACCTAACTTGCTCCATAACAGCTAATCAAACTCTGGGTGGATAGAAGTCTCTGAGATTGGTAGAAGTTTTCGCATAGTTGAGATTCACATTTGGAGTCATTAATACACATTTGGAGTCATTAATTATCTATCTTTTCACCAGCCCAGACTGGTTCTGCCTTTCTAGGATGATCAACTGCACAATATTCAGGATCACTCAAAAGTCTCAGTCATTCTATTTTTAGCAAACCCGAAGAGTCTTCAGACATGGCAGGTTTGCATGGGATTGACTTGGCATCCCTGTAGTTTCTAATCCTTATGATTTTAGTGTCTGAATTTCACTGCGATGATAAAAATGGGATTTTTGTGATATTCCCTGGGGCTGAAAGTGAGATCCATTGAAGTGTGTGTGTGTGTGTGTGTGTGTGTACGCACCTCTGTTTGAGGTTTTTCCTCTGAAGCAAGGGACATTTGGACAAGTTTAGGACAGAAGAGAATAAAGATAGTAGAGAAACAACAAATGCCAGGTCTAATAATTTAGCCATTTGTGAATTTTTCTCTCTTAGTAGATTCCAGTCTCCTGAGAGAGAAGGACTGTGCCATTTTTATATTTCTATTTCTCATCTGCTCTGCCATGCTCATCTCTTAGGAGGTGTAGAATCAATATATTCTTAATTGACTAGAATTCTATGAAGACATATGCACTTTTTAAAAAATTTTGGAAAACCATATCCTAATTTCTGCATAGGCCTGCAATGTTGCTTGTATAATTTTTCTACCATAGTTTATACAAATTACATAGTTTATTACAAACTGATTAATCTTCAGATTCTCTTCAGGATCAAGGGATTAGGTGAGCTATTTCTTATGTGCAATTTTTTTCAATAACCATTAAAGTTTAATATTATTTAGTGAATTGCTTACTTTGGAGAAAAACAGTTATAGCAATTTGGGGTTCATAGAAATTTTAAAAATACTTGAGGTTTACTGAGCCACTTTTAAATTTGATTTTTTTTTTTTTTTTTTTTGTTATCTGAAAGAAATTTCTCAGGGCTCACAAATTTTTTGATACAGGAATCTAGAGAAGCAGTCTGGCACTGTGTTCTAGGCTTTTAAAGAGTTTGAGTAAAACCTAAAAGGTTTGTCTTTATTTTTTAAATCACAAGTCTAATATTCATTTTCTTTTGAAAACAATTCTAGATTTGATTTTGGTTGAAGTAATTATTCTTATGCACAGCTAATAGTAGAGCAGGATGTTCAACATTGTTCAATCTAAAATGTTGGAAGAAAGTTTCACCATACTTCTGTACTGCTCCCTTCTAAGGAAGGGAATCTTTTAGAACATAGGGTTCTGGGCTCAGGGTAAGAGGAAGTGTGCAGGAGAATCGTTTATCCCAGTAATTTTATAACTAAGTCAGGGAATCAAAGGTTTACAGCCTGGAAAGTGTGATAGGAAGAAGAGAAAGATATTCATCTATAGTATTCCTGGATTTTGAAAGCTGTTGTGGACCCAGGAACGCACGTATTGTTTGAATTACGAACCCAACCTCATCATCTTAATCTCCTGGCCTTGAAGAGAGGAATAGAAGTTCTGGGTTCTATCTGTGGAATTGAAATTGGTAGAGGCAGAGAGTTTTGTTGGAGTTCTTGGTTGTTTTCTTGGCTCTTTAGGAAATGAGGGAGAGGAGGGAGAAAGGGTCTAGCTGTGTGCCAAAGGAAACTGGTCAATGACTCCTTCTTAGAGTTGAGGATTATGAATTGTTCCTACACTACAGTGTCTGCCTGGTACCAGATTCATGAACTTTCAGGATTGGAATCTGTGCAGAGAGGGAAGGAATGGTGAAGACAAAGTCAGGAAAGTCTTTTGCTATTATCTTTTCCTCTGCAGTTGCTTTGTTTGGATGGTTTCAGTGGTCTTAAGGTGATGTAGTAAGTCATTTGCAGGAAATGAAACTCCAGTTTCTTTTTTTTCCTCAAAGGCTAATCTGATTAGCTCTAAAACATTTGTTCATCTGTTTTATTCAGTATTTGAACTATGCCTATGGAAGACATATGGATTTAAATAGTACTTGGCTTACCATCTGCTGATAAGGGAAAGTGAGATGCTAAATCAGAGTGGCAGGAAAGTCTATTTCAGTAGAAGCTATTTCGATCTGAAATATTGTAGGCAACTCACAGAGTATTTTAATTGGGATTATATTGATGTGTGTTAGTAAAAGGAGCACATTTGCTGATAGGGTTCAACTTATATAATCATTAAATTTATATGTCAGTTTAGAGATGTGAAGCAATGTGAAATTTTGATCCCATTAATTATAGATTTTTTTCCCTTAAAGTAGTCATTTATGGGAAAACCTTTGGGATGCATTTATTTTAGCAGAATGCTCTATTTAATATCCCCTGGTTGGAAATTGGAACACAAAACATCAACTTTTCAGATAAATTTATTAGAAATTCAAAAAAACCCATAATTTATTCTAATACAGTGCTCATCTGTTGAATATTTTTATGGTAAACTACATTTTGAAAATCTAATTTTACCTTGGGAAGATTAGAAAGAAGAAAAAGAAGATATCTCTTTTTATGGTGATAAAATGTAAACTGCTGATATATAATGCTGAAAAATTCATAATTATGCCATATTTATATTTCAGGTTAAAATTCTGAGAAAGTAGAATCATCCAAGCATTAAGAATGATAGGAAATATAATCAATCATATATACATATGTGTATATGAATATATGCATATATATATATATAATATATGTATATAATTTTGATAAACCAGGTTTATTTTTGTTTTTCAGATTAATTGGTCATTCTTCCTTAAAACATGTGTCTGGCATTTCAGTTTTGATTGAAGTAATACAAGGGTCAGTAACACATGGTTTCTGCCCTCTGGGAGGACACACAGTCAAAGATGGTTCCTCTGCATGTCCATGTTTATGCTAAGCATCTTCACAGGCATCATGTTGGCTAATTCTCTCAACAACGCTGTGACGCTGAACATTTGCAACTCCATTTAATGAAGAGAGTAAGGTCTGAATGTAATGCCTGAAAATAACACAATTAGTTTCATTAAGTTTAAAGATTATATAGCAAGTTCCTGTCGTGCACTGGGCTCTGTGCTAAGTGCTAAGAAGTGCAAGATGAATAAGACAAAGTCCTTGCCCTTGAACACGGTCTATGAGGAGACAGAAACGTAACGGGATGATTTTTAATGTGAAGTAGAAAGTATAGGAGCAGAGAAAGACTCAGAGCACGCAGCTGTCTTGGCCTGGGAGGTCCATAAGGACTTATAGGGGAAGATGGTGCCTGAGCTGAATTTCGGTTTAATAAATAGAGATGGAATGGGAGACCCTGGCCAAGAATTCATACTAGTAAAGTACTAGAGTCATGAACCAGCGTACAAGCAGTTTATCTAGTACTTACTGTGCAGTCCAGTAGTAACTGCTCACATGTGACTACTGAGCATTTGAAATGCCACTAGTCTAAAATGAAATGTGCTGTGTGTATAAAACACATACCAGATTTCTAAGATTCAGTATGAAAAATTAATATTAAGCTGTCACATTAATAATGTTATAATAATTACATTTTGAAATGACAATATTTTGGATATATTGGTTTAAATTAGACGTAACAATTTTACTTAGATTCAGTGAATTTAACTCACTCATTTAACAAATTAGAGATGGTTCGGTGTTTGGGAAACTTGAGGATTTCTCCATAGTATTGCTTATGTTCACATTGTTTTATTCATGCCTTTGAGTTATTGAAATGACAGATTTGGGGTGCATTGGCCTTATTAAAGAATAGTTGGGCACCTCGTTAGTTTATTTATTTTTTTATTTTTATTTTTATTTTTTTAAATTTCTTTTCTTTTTTTTAAGAATTTATTTATTTATTTATTTGACAGAGAGAGAGAGAGAGATCACAAGTAGGCAGAGAGGCAGGCAGAGAGAGAGGGGGAAGCAGGCTCCCTGCTGAGCAGATAGCCCGATATGGGACTAGATCCCAGGACCCTGAGATCATGACCTGAGCTGAAGGCAGAGGCTTAACCCACTGAGCCACCCAGGCGCCCCTCGTTAGTTTATTTCTGCAGGAAAATATGAGGCAGATCCTGAAATCATGTATATAGTACATCATTTCTTAGAACTATTTATTTTATTTTATTTTTTAAAGATTTTGTTTATTCGTTTGACAGAGACACAGTGAGAGGGAACACAAGCAGGGGGAGTGGGAGAGGGAGAAGCAGGCTTCCCATTGAGCAGAGAGCCCAATGTGGGGCTCAATCCCAGTATCCTGGGATCATGACCTGAGCCAAAGGCAGACGCTTAATGACTGAGCTATCCAGGCACCCCTATTTTTTTTTTTTTTATTTGGAAACTTTGCATTCAATTTCTTGCAGGTAGGTTTACAGTTTTTTAGATGTTGAAGACTACTCTTTTTCTAGTCTAAAATAATTGCTGATTTGAACTTAGATATTTTCTAAACTTCTTTTTCGCAGAGTATTTTTTTATGATATGGAACTTCAGAAATTTCTGTTAAACTTGGGTATACCAGTTTATCCCCCCTATCATTATTGAAATGTCCTGTTCAGTTTTCTTTACTGAGGAACCCATGAGGATCTAATTGAGAAATCTAGAACAGCCTGGAACCCCCAGGGTCTTAGAGTGTGATTGGCAAAACACACATCAGCACTTCAGATCCTCTTGAGGGGCTGTCCTTTCTTAGTTGTGGTGATCCACTTTGGGACTGGATGAACCCCATTCAGTTGATTTTGCCAGGATCTACAGCTGGGTCTGTGCCTCAGACACAGAATGTCTTTCTCAAAAGTAAGTATTAGATTTATTTTTGTAATATTCACTCTTAGAAAGACCACAGTTAGGAATAGCAGCACAATAATCTCATTGATATATTACAGACCACTGCAGAATTCTAACGAATTAGTCATGTCCCTTTTTGCATGTCAGAGAAGAGTGTTCTCCTGTCTCCCTAAGTGAGGAAAAAACAAGTTGCCCTGCAAATATTCGAATGCTAGTGATGGCATAAGGCACCGTCTTAGGAAATAAATGCCCTTCCCATTCTTCCTCTCTTTCTTTCCATTCACAGCCTTCCTTTTACTCCCATTCCCTTTAACTCTTACATTGAGTTATTCAGGAAGGACTCAGAAGCTCCCTTTGCAAAGGGGATGGTTTAAAACTCTTCGTATGAGAGGAATTAAACCAGTAGTTTCTTAGAAGTAGAAGGTCATTGTACCCAACCCTCTAATCCCTGCCCCATCATGAATACTGAAAGGGAGCTGTTTGACTCTGCTCCACAGCCCTCCTGGGAGAGCTGCAGGAAGCACTGAGATGCATGTCAACATTGTGGATTGTATGGTGAGGACAGAAATGGAACCAAGGATTACATAAGAGCTGCACATTGGTCATAAGAGGTGCCTGGTGTGGGTTCTCCTCTTCTGCTCAGGTTATGGAGGTGTGACCTGTGGGGTAGTAACTTTCTTAGCAAGACCACCTACCTGCTTCAGGTATTTGGAAGACTTTATGTTATCAAGCCACATAGAACTTTTAAAATCACTGTGCTAGTGTTTATTTCCAAATCCAATTTTTCATATTTGCCTTGAATATGTTTCTGAATATATTGGAAGACTTGGTGTTGAGAGATACAAAAAAAAAATTTTTTTTAATACTCTTAACTGAGCAACTTGTTTCCATTCTGTCAGTGTTATAAGTAGTGTTGTCAAAGATGCAGAGTCTTCTAAGCTGGATATCTAGAAGTGTCAAAGGAAATGCATGTCAAAAAGTGGATGCATAATGTTGGATTACTCTATTTCTAAAATCAGCAAATTATTTGAAAATTAACTGTGTTCAGAATTTTGTTAGATCAGAATGACAATGAAGGTAGAAATGAATCAACATGTTGAAAAAGTGTGTCCCTATTTTCCTGTGTATATTTTCCTCAGTACAAGAAACTTGTTCTGAGTCTTTCTGTCCTGTTGAAGTTCTGTGCCCTTGATGCCATTCATTGGAGCCATTTATTTTCATCACGTGACGAATCTTTTCTCCCCCCCCCCATCTCTCTGTCTTCAGAACAAGTGTATCTTGGACATGCCTGATAAATATGACTTGACAGTGTCAACCAGCCTTTCCTTTCAGTGATAGGCACTGATAATGGTTGTTAAGAAATATTCAGGGGAAAAAACATAAATTTTCTCAAAGGAGTAAGAAATGCAGGGTGATTTAGGACATAAAGTGGAGACCTAACTTTGGCAACCATATATGTGGTATTGGAATGATAATTACATTTTCCTCGTCGGATGCCAAAGCAAAGGGATTGTCTTAGGTTCTCTGTCTTTCCCTCCAGCTTCCATCTTATTTCTTTCCTTTAATAGAATAATTTGAGGAAGTTAGAGGTACTAATCCACTTTTAATCATACAGTACTTATCTGTACTGAAAAAAAATTTATTTCTAACAAAATGTGGGCAAACTGGAAGTATATGATTAGCCCAGATTTTATTGTAACTTCCAGAGTTGTCTTAAATTTTTACAGATAGTCAGAGGATCACATTGCCGTTAGTTAGTGAAGAGTCATCATCCGTATTTTGAAAAATGAGTGGCAAAAGTGATGACATTCTGTTTCTTCTCACTGTTTTCTGATTTCTGGAGCACTGCCATTCTGCACATTTCCTCTGGCCTTAAGAATGCCAGCTGGCTATTTAAAAGAAGAAGAAAGAATAAAATGCAAAAACAACAACAAAAAAAACCCCAGAAATCATGGCTTAGGGAACCTCAGCTCAGCCCCTCCCTTAGTGCCATGTAGCCTGGAGCTCATTGGCCAGGTTCTTTCTGCTGTTTTGATACTCTGCAGACCTGGACTGTCGCCATTTTCTGTTCTGCCAACTGGCCTTGAGCAACGGAGCGACTCTTCTCTGTGCTCCAGGCTTGGAGGAGCTGGACTGCAGTTTCTTTCCACAATTCTGACCACCCTACTTTGGGGCGATCTTGTTGGTGACTTTATGTTGTTGATTTAACAAAGACAACCTGTCTGTAGATTGGTTCCATGCAGTTTTTCTGATCATCCGCCAAGACCTTAAACAATGGAGGACTCTTAACGGCGTTTAGACAGAAAGACACACACATCCACACACATGCACACATGTATTGGTGCTGATGCTGGTCTGGCCATGGTATGGCTAGGTATGCAGGCCTATAACTCAGTATATATAGTTTGCTTTAAAATAGCCTTTAGCCATGAACTGGCCAACTTTTGTTTTATACTGTAGGTATAATGTACGTGAAAGTAGCACTGCAAGGTTATATAGAAAGTGGTATTCATATGTGAACTTAGAAATCCCTGCCCCTTGAAGTTTCAAGTAAATGTTTTTGGTTCGTTTAATTTGGTGTGATAAAAAAAAATACTGCCCTTTGGTAAAATCAGAATTACGGAGTGTGATGCTTCTCATTTCCTGGTGCTGTTATTTTTACTGCACCAAATGTGTATTTTAGATGGCATTGCGAATTACTTCAATTGTCAGTGCCGTCAGTAAACCTGTGATTAAATTATATTGGTTTTGCTCATAGGATCATTTTCTCAGCCAGTGCACCTTGGAAGGACAGCTTCTACATTTTCCACCAAATTGCAGAAGCTGAGAAAATTGGGTGGAATTTTTTATTTTAGTTTTGATTTAAAAACTTGGTTGCTTTGTACAACTTTGGCGAGCTCACTAATATATGTATGAAAGCATGGACTCATCAAATGGAAAATAAAATCAAGACAGGAAACTCCAGTATGTTTTGTAATAAAGAAAACAAACAAAAATAAACTTTTCCAATGCAATTAAATAAAGAGAGCGCTAATATTACCTTTATCTAATGAGTGTCTCTGGTATGAACCATCCTTCATCTTCCTCCACTTCTTTTGATAGCTGTGGATGTTGTCAGACCTTTCCAACAGAATATGTAGCAGGGGCTTTGACTCTTCCTGCAGGCCAGCCTGCTTGCTAAAAGATGGTGTTGGGAGAGGCACTTAGGAGAGCCTTCTGAACTTAAAAAAGAACACCTGTTGCTGTCTCCAGCAAACACATTGTTAGGCGTGCATAACTCCTTTCTCTCTGTCAGCAGGAGTCTTTGTTTCACACCTGAGTGTTGTCCTGTCGAAGTCAGAAAAAAAGACCCTGAGTCTCTAACTTGAATTTCAGCAGTGAATGAAGATGACGATCTTTTTTAAAAATGCCAGGCCAATTTAGGAGTTTGATGTGTATCGAACAGCTTAATACCCATGTGGCAGTAACAGGCTAAACATTATTCTTCCTAAGTATCCTCCTTTCACCCCACTGTCTTCTAGAAACCCTGGTGTTTATTGGAAACCTCCATTTCTATTGTATAGAGTATGAAAAAACGCTTGCCTTTTATATGACCCTCTTCTCAACCTTCAGGGGGCTGTGCCGTCATTTAGAAACCTATAAACATAACATCCAGTGAAGTTCACATTCACAAGTATGCCGTGAGTGTGAACAGTGGTTAGAGAAACAGCCTTCCTCTGACGAACAGCACTAAGTAATTTTGTGTATTGTGACCTCTTGCTATAACTAGACTTGTTCCTCTCATCCAGATCTGCAAGAATGGACAGAAATCTTGGGGTACCAACATTGAATTGAGGGGGTTGTTGAATTCAGCATTTTGGCACAAAAAACTGAAAAGAAATAATTGATAGCCCATACGGTAATGTGTAATGGGCACTATCAGCTGTTTAAACATACACGAGTTATTTTCAAGCTTTCCAAACCCATCTGTCACCATATTGTTCAGCCACATGAAATAAATTGTCATTTCTCTCTATATAAACTGATACAGCCCTAATTGATTTTTGCCTCAAACTTTTGTGTAAATAGACTTGTGTCATCAGGCTCTATTTTTTATTTGTTTTTGCTTTTGTTTCCCCTACCAGTAATTTATTGTATAATTTTTGCATATATGAAAAAAAAGGTGTAGCCAGATGGCCACATCATAAAAAGTAATGTGTTAAAAACACTTAATGTAGAATTAAAAATACCTTGTATAAACAACAGCATATCTTTTGCAGTGTGTACAGTTGAGTCAAGAAAAGCATAGGATGTCTTCATTGTAAACCTGAGTAATATACCTCATAGTATCTTATTTAATTACTGATTTTTTTCTCTTATTCTTCATAGAGTAAAGCATAATTTTCATAAACTCCTGGGCTTTTTGGCAGTGTTCTCAAACTTGGTTCATAAATGGGGTGTTAGGAGTAAGTTTGAGCACTTTTCTCTGTAAGAAATGAACAGCATTCAGGATGCTTCCAGTTCTCTAGAGAATTCTACTGGGGCGTTGGGAGTTGTGTAACTGAATAGGAAAGTGCACTTTTTTTCCTTTTTTTTTTTTTTTCCTCCAGTGGTGGCAAATGCACAGAAGATTTCTTGGTAACTGATTCACTGGTTCCTGAGTATGTTTTACCTCTGGCAGTGTTAAATAGACCCACGGTTGCATCGGTTTCCCCTAGGAGATATATACTCCAGAAATACCCATTATCATTGCATGAGTTATCATAACACCTAATACCTCAGCTGGAGTTTAAGCATTATGACAGTTAGGGGACTTAATGCGAGTACAGTAAAGACTTAGGAGGGCCTGTGAATACAAGTTAAAAATCATGCAGTTGGCTCTCATAGAAGATTTAATTGTTAAAGTAAACGTGTATGGTCACTTTGAAGTTTTGGATTTTCCATGTAAATTAATGAACAAAGAATACATCATTCTCCTTAAAGTTCTATGATTTTTTTCTTTTCTTTTTCTTTCACATTTGCATAAGAGGAAATGAAACAGTACAGAGTTTTAATTCTGTCCCCCCCCCCCCCAGCTAAACCACCGGTTTAGTGATTAGCAGAGGAGACTTTTATATTATGTTTTCAGCTCTGTTCCCTGGTTGCAATTCACTCAACCTTGACGTAAATCTGAAATAAGTACTTTGTAAGGGGTTAGCCTTTTGTGAAGGGTGTGTGAGAAATCCTGCTGGACCAGGTTGGTTACAGAAACCAGTGTCGAGTTGCCTTTCCTGAGTGGTGAATAAGAAAGTGCGGACAACGGGAAAGTAGGGGGGAATATCTTCCAAAGCACACCCTCACCCTTCACTTCCGAAGGGCTTATTGTCTACCTTTAAAGGACTCTCAGTTCTGTTCAGTGATGAGTATTCATTGGGTGGGTTATTTTTGCTTTTTTTTCTTTTGAAATTATACAGTCATTGCTAGTGGGTACAGTATGTCCGTACAGTAGACAAGAGTTTCATTCACAGAATCCACATTTTGTGTGGTGCTTGTTGAGGCTCGTTGCTTTTCATTTAATCTATTGGATCATCCTGTTTGCCTTAGGTGATCAGCAACCTTTAATGTAAATCCTAGGCAATCTAGTAAAACTAATGGAAAGGGAAAATACACACATACACACACACACACCGTGGAACTGTGGACGTTCCTTCGCTGTTCATGTGTGTATTGTCCTATAGATGAATTATCTAGCTCCCCCATCTTTGACATGTCTGCTCCTTTTCTCTTTCAGTTTTTTTTTAAAGCACATATATTCTGTTGTTTGTAATTAGGAGTATGTTTCCTTATCAGTGCACTGCCTTGTACTTGGAAACATTAAAAAAAAAATTCAGTAATTTGTTCAGTTCTGAATACAGTCTATTTCCAATTTTAAATTGGAAGTCTATTTCCATTATTTTAAATAAATAATGTTCCTAAAATCCAACCAAGAAAATTTTTCCCTTTATATAAACTGCAGTTCTACATTGGTGAAGCATTTTTTTGGCAGTCACACTGACCAGCCGATTTCAGTTTCAGTTCTTTAGGAGAAAGAGAAGAGGGAGTAATTCTTTTTTTTTTTTTTTAATTTATTTACATAATCTCCACACCCAGCATGGGACTTGAACTCACGGCCCCCTGAAATCAAAAGTCCCATGCTCCACCACCTGAGCCAACCAGGTGCCCCAAGAAGAGGGGATGATTCTTGACAAATCTAGTTGCAGTTTTGTATTAAGTACCAAAACGAAAAGTTTTTTTTTTTTTTAATGAGAAACTTTCTTTAAACAGTGATGGAAAAAAAATGCCAAGAGTAAATAGCCATTTTCTTTATTCATCAGAACAATCAGAATAAAGAGGACGCTAAAAGCTTCAAGATAAGAGAATCGTTTCCCTACTTCACGTAAATACTTTTAAATGGCTCTGCTGAGTTAGAATTTTTATTTTTAATATCATTGAGTTACTTTAAAAAAAACATAATGGTTTGTTAAAAGCATGACTTGTACCTTCCTGCAAATATATATATATATATGTTTTCTCGTACTTACCTTCTAGGAGACCTTTGTTATTGTATTATCCTTTCCTTTCCTTTCCTTTTGCTTGCTTTTTCGGTTTTTTTTTTTTTTTTTTTTTTTGTCTACACTGCTATAGTCATAGCTTGTTATTCAGGGATGATTTATGCAAGCACCAGGAAAATGTAAGTCTTTTTTTTTTTTTTTTTTTTTTTGTAATTCTCTTTTGAAAAAAAATATTTTTTGGACTTGGTCAAGATCTGCCTGTGTTCCTTCCCTTTCCTTGCAAGCTTGGTTTAGGTTGGTAACCACCAGGTGTTTGTTTTTACTAGCAATTGAAGACTTTCCTTTAGATGAGTATGTGTGTTTTGTAATACTTCAGTCCATGCTTGGGAGTATTAGTGATGGTGATCAGAGCAGGCTAGGTACTTTTCATTGTCTTTCTTGCTTGGTTTAGAGGCTGTGCGTGATTTGAGCCACTGACTTAGAGATGCATGTAGTATGCCCGTGGATCTCTAGACATTTTTCCTGTTTATCCCTCTCCCCTGTAGCAGGTTTTGTTTCATCCATTCTGTCCTTAAGGTCACCAGGGGTACAGTTCTGTGTCCATTACTTAGTTTCTATTTATTTTTGTTTTTTATCCCCCCACCCCAAATTGCACTCATTTTGGCTACTGGAGTTCTGCAGAGCTTGAGGGGAAAATGTGAAAACAAGGTTAAGGAAGATTAAGATTAAGGAAGTTGAAAGCAAAGATGAAGGAAGTTGTCAGAGCAAAATACCACCTTTCTTCTGACATGGCAGATACCGAAGAGTGTGGCTTGTCCTGTACTTAGATAGACTTCCTAAAGTTGAAGTGCATGGCCTCCTAGACTAAGCGGATGCCTGCTGTGTAAGGCAGACACCACGGAGTGTGTACTCAAAGGGCCAAGATGCGGTCCTTGCCTTCCTGGTATCTGTAGTCTCTCTGGAAGATAAGCTGCAGGCACCGAAGACCAGAATATAGGTTTTTATTCGAAAGTGTCAAAACAAGGGATGGGCACTTCACAAATAGATAACATTCACCCTTATCTCGTCCTGCACCACAGACTTTTTGTTTATAAAGTCTGAAGCACTAGGATAGAAAGGGTTGTATTCCTACAAAGTAATTGTAACGTGAATCCACGATGACTGTTAATGTTACTTTAGTCTTTTTGAAAATAAAGCTGTGCCTTTTGTACCTGGGGTTTTAGTAAGTGTGCTAGAGATAATGAGGGAAGAGAGTATTAATGTTAGAATGATAAGTAGGTTTAGATCCCTTCTCCTTTACCTCCTAAAGCAAGCTTTCTGCACTTAAACTGAGGTTTTTCTCCATGTTACCTTCTTAGCAGGGACTTTTGCATGCTAAGCTGATGGTTCTTAATACTTCAGCAACAGAAGGGGAGTGAAAACAGTTATTTGTTTCCCGGCCGTGCTGTCTGCCAGGTAGCATTGTAAAAACATAAATACATATCTCACTTCAGGCATTTGTCCAGTCTGGCTTCTGAAAGGCTCCTAAGTTTTGCCTAGAGTTGATAAAAGTAAATTTTATAGCCCAACGGGCAGTTTGCGCCAGTGTACAAATTATTTTACCCACTCACGGTTGTCAACGTTTCTTTTAACTTTTCTCACAGTGCATGTAATTTTGCATTTGGGACTCGCCTAAAATGGATTCAGCAGCAGTTCCCTGGAATGTTCAAAATAGTTCAAGGCACAAAGTAACCTAGATATTTAAACAGCCCCTTTACACCTTAGCAACGTGGTTGTTATGATTTTATGAAAACAGTCTTTGTTTCTCTACTCTGCTAACTTCTGGCTTCAGTCAGCAAAGATGCCTCTGCCTCATTAATGTGGTAAGGACTCTAAATACCAGTTTTCTTCATGGATTGCTTTTTGGGCAGGCCTGATATTGATCACTGATTTAACTGCTCGTATATTCCTGACCCATTTTATAGTTTGGAAAAAGTAACCTTTTTAGATCTTGAATGCCCACAGTAATCCTCTTTCTATCTTTGGGAAATGATTTGAGTCTGAATGGTAACTTTAATTTTATTCTAGCCTAGAAAAAAAAAAAAAAGATGAAGAGGGTGAATGGAGCCGAGAGTCATCTTTAAATTTTCCTCTAGTATAAGTAACTCATTCTTATTCTTCAAGTCTCTCAGTTTCCTGATACCTCCCCAGACAGTCAAGATGAAGCCTCAACATTCATACATTTTTGACTCAAGGCAGTGGATATATGTATCAAATGTTACGAAAGGAATTATATAAAAACTTCAGATGCCAGTTTATCCATCACTACTGTGACCAAAATCAACAATTTGATGATTCAATTTCATGGTAAGGATACATATATGGAAAAGTTGCATTTAAAATACAACCATAAGATTTTCTAGGAGTTTCAGGGGTTTTTGTTTTGTTTTGTTTAGAAACTTGATGTCAAGTTTTATTTGTAAACATGCATTGCCCTAAAAATAATGTCCTCATATGGCCTCAAATATGTTGAAACTGTATTCATTCACACTATTGATAAACACATATTGGTGCCTATTAAGAGCAGGGCATTAGGCTGGGTACTGTGTATTCAGTAGTAAACCAGATGCAAATAGCCTTGCTCTTATGGTAGTTACTTCATTTTTGCATATCTGAACACTCAAGGCTAATAAATATAAAATATTTGGTGTGTGAGACCTAGGAATAAATCAGAATGAGCTCACACCTACTTAGTCCTTATTATAGCCCCTAAAGTGACACTTTATGAATTTAGTGTTACGTAAATAATAATGTAATACAAAGATGGATGCCTAGATTTAAAATGTTAAAAGCTTGTTTTAGAAGGCCAGCGAATAACATACTCTCACTTTTGTATCAATATTTCAAGTGCTGCTGGGTAACATATTGATATGCCGACACCAACCATGGCTGATAATAAATATGGCATTTTTATTCATATTAATAAACCGGATAGAATAAATGGCAAAAACATCTTTATAGGATTTCAAAATGGGTTTTGTCATTCATAAATATTAATATATTTTGCAGTGCTGAAGCATTAACATTACAGAGTAAAAGACAGCTGGCTTTATCTTGAGATTTTATGGTGTTTAGTAGATTTTAAAACATGGGCATATTTTATATAAAGCTCAGGCCCTTTTAAGGGCAACCAAAGACCACAGGTAGGTATTCCGGCAGAAACATCATCCATACTAATGAAATCGTTAGGTAGGGTGTCTTGGTAAAAAACGGTTTTAAATTTTACCTCCCTGTCCTTTTTGCTTAAAAAGTAATAATCCATATTCCACATTAGCATTCCAAAGATCCTTTAGTATTTCTAGTGAGAGCAGTTTTTCTGTCATTTACACCATGCTTTCCTATATCTGGCAGGCTTAATTCTAGATAATTTGATAACCCTAAAAGCACATGCAATTCGTCATAAAACTGTATTACAAAAATATAATTGTAATTACGGATTTGAAAAATCATAATTGTACAGAACCCCACTGAGTAGATGATGAAAAAAAGCAGTGATTGAGTACAGGCCAATAATGGGAGAATATAAATCCACAAAATGAATCTTATGCTACCAGGAGTGTTTTCTCGTACTTAATTGCTAAAATGCTTTGCAGCACTAATACTGAGAAACGAGATTCCTTGTGCCAGTCTTTAACCTGGGATTCTCTGGAAGACTTTGCCAGAGTGCCTAAGTAGCTCTGGTTTGGGATCTCGCTTTCTCTCTTCATGGGTGAAGTGGAATGACTAACTTTAAACATTGACCTGCCATTGTTTTCTGATTTCCATTTATTATTACAATCTAAAAATTCAAGAGCTTCCATTGAACACCAATAGGAGATTTTATCTTTTATCATCCTCTTCTCCCAGCATAACAGTAAATGACAGCTATCTTTATTCATACTGTGTTGTTAGTCTGATATTATATACCATTAGGTAGGTGCCCGGTTATCCCTGAAGTTTAGGGATAAAGTTGGGCTAAAGTTTACAGAGTTTATCAGAAATTTTCAGCATAAACACTAACTTTTCATTTGTTTCAGTAAGAAGGGAAAAACTATTATTTTGTGAATTGAGTTTAGGAGTGCCCTAATCATTAGAAATCTGGTTACTTGAGTGCCAGCGTTAGGTTTTTTTTTTTGGGGGGGGGGTTGGTCTTAAGAAAGCCTGACCTCTTAATTGTACCATAACTATTAATATTGAATTTGGATTTGGAAGTAGTGCCTTTGTGTGTTTTAGTGTCACTGACAAAAACATCCTTAGAAATATATTAATTTTCTCAACTTTGGGATGAAAGGTAGATAATAGCTATGATACTTGAAATGTGCTGTGGTATTAGGTCCAGAATAGTAATGGTGCTTGCCATTCAAAGATCATGTTTGCTCATCTTCAGTTGGGTGCCGGCTTTTAGATTTGGTGGGTGGCGGGGGAGGAGAACGTTTCAGTGTGGTCATCGTTCAGCATCCTGTCAAAGTAGGACACATGAAGGTGAGGAATAGGATCTTTTTATAGATATATATTTCAATTTTTATGCAAATTTTAGTTAATGTATAGTTTAATATTAGTTTCAGGAGTAGAAGTTAGTGATTCATCAGTTACAAAGAATACCCAGTGCTCATCAATCAGGTACCCTCTTCAGTACCCATCACCCATGTAGTCCACCCTCTACTCACCTCCCAGCCAGCAACCCTCAGTTTGTTCTCTACAGTTAAGAGTCTTTAAGGTTTGCCTCCTTCTCTTTTTTTCCCCCTTCCCCTTTGTTCATCTGTTTTGTTGCTTAAATTCCATATATGAGTGAAATCGTTTGGTATTTATCTTTCTCTGACTGACTTATTTTGCTTAGCATAATACACTCTAGCTCCATCCACATCATTGCAAATGGCAAGATTTCATTCTTTTTGGTGGCTGAGTAATATTCCATTACACACACACACACACACACACACACACACACCCCACATCTTTTTTTATCTATTCATCTTTCTGTATATTTGGGCTCTTTCCATAATTTGGCTGTTGTTGGTAATGCTGCTGTGAACATCAGGGTTCATGTGCCCATTGGAATCGTGTTTTTGTATCTTTTGGGGAAATATCTAGTAGGACAGTTGCTGGATCATAAAGTAGTTCTATTTTAACTTTTTGGGGAACCTCCATACTGTTTTCTTCAGTGGCTGCACCAGCTTGCATTTCCACCAACAATGTAGGAGGGTTCCCCTTTCCCCACATCCTTGCCAACACCTGTTGTTTCCTGTGTTGTTAATTTTAGCCATTCTGATGAGCATGAAGTGGTATCTCATTATAGTTTTGATTGTATTTCCCTGATGATGAGTGATGTTGATTATCTTTTCATGTGTCTGTAGGCCATTTGTATGTTGTCTTTGAAAAATGTCTATTATGTCTTTTACCTATTTCTTAACTAGATTTTTTGTTGTTGTTGAAGAGTTTGAAAAGTTGGTTATAGATTTTGGATGCTAGCCCTTTATTAGATATGCCATTTGTGAATATCTTCTCCCATTCCATAGGTTGCCCTTTAGTTATGTGGATTGTTTCCTTTTCTGTGCAGAAGAGAAATAGGGTCTTAAGTAATCAGTGAACTCTAGCACTAAACCTGTCCTTTGCATAGGCTGACATCTGAGTTGCTAGAGTCAAAGATGCCAGACTAAGATTATGGGAATTTTGAAGATGTAGTATGTAGGTGTACTTAGCATCATAAAAATAAGGAAATGCCACTAAAGATCTTAGAAAGATTTCCCAAATTAATTAGATTACCAGATTTGCTGAATGGATGTTTACATGTAAAGAACCAAAATATATTAGGAATATATAACAGTAGGATGTGCTTCTTGGCTTAGGAAACATGCAATCTGTTTTTGAAAGAATACACGCCCATGGATTGGCAGAGGAGTAACAGTGGCCATTCCTTTTGATGGATAGGGTAGCACAATAGCATGTTCCTATCAGAAGGACTCAGAATAAATAAAGGACATTGGTTTTCATCAAAAGGACATTGATTTTCAAGACCTGTACAGCTGATCCTCGAATTTGGATCAAGGGTCAATTCTATTAACTAAATATGGAAGCATTATAGGAGTGTTAATGGTCAATTTAAATAGGCTCTTTATGTGTCAGTAAAAATAGTTGGTAATTTAAAATATCACATCTTTTCAAAGCAACGATTTAGGAAAAAAGGTATAACCAGCAATCAGTTTTTTTGTTTGTTTGGTTTGGGTTTTTTTTGTTTGTTTTTTGTGTGTGGTTTTTTGTTTTTTGTTTTGTTTTTTTTTTTTGGTTATAAAAATATTTTGTCAACTGGGTAGCTTTTGTTATTTTTTCAACCTATAGCTTTTGAAAGTCCTTATCATTTGAAAGACGGATTCAAAACTTTTGGGGGTGAGTGATAGTTGCCAACATGAACCTTGATACCCGGAGTTGCCAATCTGCTGGGTGTTTTGCCTTTGAATGGTTAATCTTTTACCATCTTTATATGAGATCAGCAAGTAGAGTGGTTGGAATATCCTGAAATCACACTTATTCTTTAAAGTTCCGTGGTTAGTTTAGCATCATCTAAGCAGAAGGTGTTATTTGTGTGCTGGCTACTGGTCTGCATATGTGGAAATAGACTGGTCTAAGCTCTGCCCACGTGACCATATGCTGACATTTTGTGTCCTTATCTGGTCCCCATCAGCCTTCTGCTTCACATACTCTTGTCTGAAGAGAATACATCCACTCAAGACAGGGGGAGGTGACTTGTCAAACAAATCAGATTTTTAAAATCCGTGGAAAGGGTCACTAGTGCTTGATAACATATTGGAAGCATTATGAGTAACTATTAGTTTTCCTTTCTGGGTTTTAATAATTACAGAAGAACTCTCGATGTGGCAGTGAGAAATGCAAATTGTCGAAATAACCTGTTTCCTTTACCCTGTATACTCTTCCATTTGGAACAAGTAACCCAGTAGTGAAGACTAATTGAAATGCTGCTTAGTATTTTGCTGAAAGTTATAAGAGCAAAATTAGTGGAGGGGGGGATATTAAAAAATAAAGCAACTTAATATAATTGTAACTAAATTGTTAGTTTGGAATCATCCATTTAGAAAAGACTTACCTGTGAAAACTTACCTTTGTTATACTTGCTTTGCTTCTGACAGTTAATCGCTTCTAGGGTTTGGGTGTTTGGGGAACGAGACTCCCAGAGATGTTTTGGGAAGAGATAGGAAGGTATCTGTAACCACAAAGTAGAAGAAGAATACCTCCGTATTTGAGGTAGAACCATTTATTATCACCTCTTTGTCCTGTCTCATTCGTGCTCATTATCCACCTGGTCTCAGCCTCCCTGTCCCTCCTTTGTCCCTCTCCTCACCTACCCCAGGGCCTCATGCCTCCCTCTCCACAATGTCACACCTCTCCAAGGGCCTTCTCTGAACCCTGTCATCTGGAGCAGCCGCCCCTTATCTCAGAGCTCCGTTGACTTGCTCCGTTTCTAATCTCCTTGGAAGACTTAGCTCTTCTTTTGGGCCTCTGCTCTGTTGATTTATTTCTGCTTCTATTATTACATTGATAAATCTCACATTTAACCAGACATTGAGGAATGTGCGGTTGAACTGATGTGAATCTTTAATTGCAGACAGTGTCGCAATCTTCATTTGCCTTAACGTGTACCTCTTTGGGCACATAATTGTACAGGCATCTCTGTGTAAAACTTGAAAATGAAGCACAGTTTAGTTTTGACGCCTTAAATCAATCATTTTGTTTTGCATGATGTTTTATCATGCTTTTGGATTCTAGGAATGGAGTGGTGGTTGTTGACTTCAGGGCCACAGAAATGCTCTCCTACCGGAGTCTGGGGTGTGTTAGCGGGCCCTCGGTGCAGCTGGGGCTTCTAACTGTCCTCGTTATTTTAAAAACTCCCTTTTAAGACAGGTGGGGCGCCACCAGTAAGTCTCCTGGGGGCTTGTGAGAAAGGAAAAAATCCTCTCCTATTATTCATTAATGCCTAGGAATGCTGAGCCAGTTTTACAGATTTTCCTTTGTTTATTTGCTTTGCATTACTTTAAGAATGCATTGAGGAACTAGTTTAGTGAATGGAAAATAGCATACAAACACTCTCATGGAAATATTTATTAATACTCCATACTGTTAAATATTCAACAATATCAGAATTGTTTCCTTAAAATGAAAAATGTTTTCTAAATGTACTACACCATACATTTTGAGGATTTGAAGGGAAAAATAAGTGCTTAATAAGGTCTACAAATTTAGAAAGTGAGTTTGGCAAATATTTATTTTATTAAAGGAGTATTTTTATGGGGAAGATGGTGAGCCCCCAAATGTCCCCCCACTTACAATCAGATCAGAAATGTAGATATTGTTTTCCAATTTCAGCTGTTATTTGTTATAGGATTCAGTCATCCGAATATGAATATACTTACCCCTATGCTGCTGTGAAAATGAAGAAAACTAACCAAAGTTTCTGAATACTGGTAATACCTATTTTCATAGTATTTTTTTTAAAGATTTTATTTATTTATTTGACAGACAGAGATCACAAGTAGGCAGAGAGGCAGGCAGAGAGAGGAGGAAGCAGGCTCTCCGCTGAGCAGAGAGCCCAGATGCGGGGCTCCATCCCAGAACCCTGGGATCATGACCTGAGCCGAAGGCAGAGGCTTTAACCCACTGAGCCACCCAGGAGCGCCCCCCCTTCATAGTATTTTAATCTAAAAAAACAAATGGAGCTGAAAATTAAGCTCTTAGTATATGGTTGTATTTATATTCTCCTAGCTTGTCTATGTACTTACTTATTTGTTGTAATTTACTTACAAAAGTTACCTTCACACTACAGAGGAAGGTAGAATATTATAAAATAACATATTATCACAAACTATAAGCAGCAGTAATGCCTGTCGATTCTAGAAAGATTTTCTATAGCACATCAGCCTAAATAAACTTCATATTAGCATCTCAGTGTATTAAGAAAGGGAGAAATATGAACTACTTTCTGAAGAATTGACATATACCTCTATTTAGGGTGAGTTAACCATGACGAATATAGATAAGCTTTATCTATATCTATATATTTATCTTTATTCATTCATTCCTTATTTATTTTAACAAAGGTTTTTTAGAGTATTTGCTCTAATGAGCCAGACACTGATCTGGGTGTTGTAGTACCAAGTTGAAATATACAATATCTCTGTTCCTTACAAAGATTACCTCCTAATAATCTTTATAAAAGACTATTACCTTTTTTGGAAGATTGTTTACTCAATATAATGAGAAAATAAGTAATTTTGGTATTTTTAATTTTTTTTAATGTAGTTATAACTGTATCCCTACCATTAGGATGCATGCGTTCAGTTCCTTTTGCGGCAGATTTGTAAAGGTCCTTCTTATTTAGGACACCTCACTTCCCTATTAGGTAGAGATGCATTTTTATGTTTCAGCATTCGGGGGGCAGGGTAGAGGTGTAGTCTGTGACCATTGTACTAGGTCAACTTTAATTAGTCATTTCTTGGATGGACCTTCCCCTCTGGATATTGCCAGGATTAAAGTTTGAAGGTTAGAGTGCTTTGAAGGAAAAAAAAAAAAAAAGATAGTGCTGACAAATAGTGTATCTTCAACTGGTTTCGTAAAAGGAAGAATTTAAGCTTTATAAGAGCTCATGAGGATGCTGATTATGACAACCAAATTATTTCAAAAATTAAAAGAAGATTATTAATGGCATGGCTCAATTATGGTGCAGTTTATTGGTTATATTTAGTTAACTTACTGAAAAAGTTACTGTGCTGCAGGTTTGAATTAAAAATACTATTTTATTTTCATACCCTAATAGAGTAGTGTATTGCTGTAAACCACTGTCATCTGCTGTAGAATATATGTAGATATTTCTGTGGAAAATGGTACTTAAAATCTTAGGTTAACATGCATTTTGTTTTATATTCATGATGACTAATCTTTGCATGAAAGGTAGTAGGATTATTTTTTTCTGATGTGAAAAAATAAAGTGGTAGTAGCAAGAGCAATCAGAGAAGGGTTTTGTGTTTTTTGTTTTTTTTTTAAGAAAGAGATGAAGCAACTCTTCCCACAAATTCCAGCATTTTCAGATTATAAAGCACATTATGTAACTTCATCTACCAGTGTGGCTCTCAGACAGATTCTTTAATTTTTTGGAAAGGCCTTGTAGCACACTTAATCTGCGGATCCTTTCTGGGGGGCAGGGGGAAGCATATCCTGTTAGATTTGGTGACATAAAGGTCAAAAGATAAACTGTAAGTGATACCTATGTTTATTTTTTTGACAGTGTTAAATTAGCAACCCCTCAGACCTCTCCTGGAGAAGTACAACCTGAGTAATTGAACATGTCACTAGGGAGTATGCTTGGTTAAGCTGATTCCTATTATGTTGACTTGTCAGGGGCCAATAATTAAAGCTGAAGAGCGATGCTCATTAGTGTCTGCAAGATGATTCAAAGAGTAAGAGGGAGAAGTCCTTGAGGCACACCTGCAGAAGGCAGTCCCTGCATGGAGGTGAGAGCAGACGGACTGGCTTGCTTTTCTGCTGTGTTAGCAATCCAGCTATAAAAGGGATGCACTAAATTAAGTGTTGCAAATGTATTCTCCTCAACTTAAATTTTAAAATGCATTTTACTTCAGCCTTTGAACATAATTTTGTTCCATGTAATCGTATTCTGCTCAATTATGTTTTTAATGCTATATAAGATGTTTTAGAAAATAGATACAAGCCTATTCAAAAGCACTTTGAAAAAATTTTATACTACTAATCATTTCATTCATTTTACTGGAAGTATCATAATAATCAAAATCTGGTTTGCTTCTTTGAACTCTCAGTACATGCATGTAATACACATGAGTTATCCAGCTCTGCTGATAAAGGCTTTAGCATACATTTGTCACATCCACTTTGCAAAAATGGAAAATTTTAATGTATACTTAACATGAAGTAAAGCACATCTAGTACACAATCATTGCCCTAGAGAAGCTTGGAAGAAAAAACAACATGGTAAATGTAGAATTTAAGTTTATAACAACTTGAACAAGGCTGTGGGCTTTTCTGGAAAAAAAAAAGACTTTTTAGAACTGGAATGGTATGGGAACTTGAATGATAAAGCCATGAAAAACTTTTGCTTCTCTTCTTTTGAAATTTGCTTTGGGTAGGTTCAATTTTTACAAACGTATCTTGGAATCATGGAATATCCAAATATCCCAGTTTTTTTTTTTTTTTTTTTTTTAATTAAGACAAAAGTGGTTTGTTGAACGTATTTTTTCCCTGTAGTCTGATGTTAAAACAAAAGATTTTGCAGTGGTGAACGGGCATTTTTGAGGCCAGTCTTGTGTCTATGAAATCCATCCTTCACCCTTCAGCTGGAGACATGTAGGAGTCTTTGACAGATTGCAGTGTTGAGTCTTGAGTCTTTAGCTTGGCATAGAGGCCCTCCATGGACACATCTTCAGGATTTAGCCTTGCAGAGGCTCTTCCTCAACTCAGCTTGCAGAGCTTGTATCACTGATACACCTTGTCAGCAGGAAATTGTCTATGTTTCTCACCCCCCATTGAACGAAATCCCTCTAGGGCAAGGACTGTTTCTTGTTAATGTTTTCACACAGGCTGGTTGGAGTTCAGTAAAGGTTAGTTAAACTTAGTCAAGGTGCAGAGGAGACCTTTAGGGATAGTTATAGATTTCCAAGAATATCAAAGGCTTTGGAAGTCAAATAGAACACCTCCTACCCAATGCCAGGAATTCCTTACATGATATTCTTTAACAGATCCTTCTCAGGCTTGGTAGGAAATTTTTTGTATCAGAGAAACCACTTCTTGCAAAGCAACTGTTTCTTTCTTTTTTTTTTTTTTAAAGATTTTATTTATCCACTTGACAGAGAGAGACCACAAGTAGATGGAGAGGCAGGCAGAGAGAGAGAGAGAGAGGGAAGCAGGCACCCTGCTGAGCAGAGAGCCCAATGCGGGACTCAATCCCAGGACCCTGAGATCATGACCCGAGGCGAAGGCAGCGGCCTAATCCACTGAGCCACCCAGGCGCCCCAAAGCAACTGTTTCTTGATTGGGCAGTTGCAAATTATGATGATAACAGATAGTCAGCAGTTAAAAGGGCTGTCCTTTATGTGGATTTTCATTTAGTGATTGAGGCACTAATTATTATCACCTCCATTTTAGAGATAAAGATGCTGAACTTCAGAGAGTTTGAGTGACTTATCCAAAGTCACACAGCTAGCTAGTGAATGAGCTAGCATGGGAGTCCACATATGTCTAACTTAAGAGCTGGAGTGCTTGGAGGCCAAGTGCATAGCTGCCTCACCTTTTTTTTTTTTTTAATAAAATGGTAGAAATCTATTTTTGATTACTTCCCTTTCCAAAAGCCAACTGTTGTTTGGGATTTTTTAATATCTCCACAGATCATTTGCTACCACTAGAAATCTAGTGGTAATGTGAGATATATATATATATATATATATATATATATATATATTTATGAAGCAAGAAGAGATTTTTGCAACATTTGTTATTCGTCCAGACTCATGAGGTCATGAGGTCGACATTGCCCATCAGACTGCTCATGCATAATAGTGAAATGAAAAGCATTTCCCAAAACAAGTGGCTTCCTTGAGTTTATCTAGTAGAGCTCTAATTTATATTTAATACTTTGTGTATCTTAAATCTTTCTCTGAAGGGCCATCTTTAACATGGTATTATAGTAGAAAGCCTGCTTGATTGATTCTTTAATTTGTCTTAACTAGCTGGATAAATCTGGATGAGCCACACAACTCCAGGAGTATAGTCCTTTAGCTCTTAAAAGAAGCATGAAGAAATCCTTTTACTAATGATCTTCTAGGTTTGACACTAGAGTAAAATGGCCTGTATATGAGAATATTTTTTACTAATTTATGTATTGAAACTTTAGAAGATTTTATGGATGTTATCATCTTATGCAATATAATATTTCCCAAGACCCATTGTATTGGAACATAATCAGCATTGACTTATGACAATGATATAATGCTGAATACGTACTCATTTGGATAAGGACGATAGACAGTGCTTGAATTTAGAAGGATCTGTCCTAAGCCTTGAGCATTTTTTGCTGAAGGGTTCCTGATAGTGAGGGGTAGTGGAGAGAGAGATTTAATTATACATTTTCATTTTTAAATGAATTTATTGATTAAGACTAGAAACAGTGCAACTTCCACCTTAACTCATAAATTTCAAAGATTTCCCTTTGTGGGTGGAATGAGATAAACCAATTATATATTCTGCCCAGTATGTCTCTCATCTGTTCCTTTAAAAAATGTTAAAGCACCATTGAACCAATTTTTACGGTACTATTAATCAGTGTAATCAGTATTAATACACTACTTTACCAGCTCAGTGCCTCTTGTCAGTAATATGACAGGGCGAATTTTACATCTTCTTCACAAAGGCTTTCATCTATTAGGGGGAAAAAAGGAGATCAGGATTATAATTGTTAGCAATCAGAAGCCTATGTGATTAAGACTGGCATTCTGAACAAGACACATCAGAGATTATGCTGGGAATATTTTTCATCCCTTACTAATTCTTTTATGAATTTGAATATAGTCTTATTTACCAATACCTGAAACCTTAATTATAGACCCACTGGAGAGTAATAAGCCTGTTAGAAGATAAAAGAGTTTGTTAGAGTTAAAGATGTCAGATGTTCCAACTAGCTTCCTTTCCCCTGGTGTCTCGGTTTGAAGGTTTCTAGAATGTACTCGTCACTTCCTCAGTCCTCTAAATGAATCTTACTGATTTGTCTTCTCAAATGTCCATTTTAAGGCTTGATTTCTTTAAATTTAAGCTTATTATGAGTAGGTGTTTCCTGTTACAATAGAAGCGATCCTTAGAGTAGCAGCCTGGTAATTTGCTCACACCCCAGCAGAGTTTGGTGTTCAGATCATGAATTTGCTATTCCAAGCAAGAACAGGACCCAGAAAGAAAACTCAGGTGAGTCCGGTCTACAAGGAGTGGTGGAAAGATGGCTTACTTAAAGGCTCTACCTTCAGGGGTGATGCCTTTACTGGGACAAGAGTAGATCCAGAGATAGAGAAATTCTTTGGAGGGGAACAGAGAAAGAAGAGAAGCCCAAGGCAGTTCCAGTTTTCCTGAAGCTAGTTTTGACCATTGCTTCCTGTCTGACCCACTTATCAATCCATGATCCTGTTAAGTGACCAACTTACCGTGTCACTTGCTTAAAATCCCAGACCCAGGGACAAGAATTCACAACCAGTTCGCTCCAGAGCACAGCCCATGAGCTTAAACCCCAGGCTTCGTTGGCCCAGCTGAAGCTCAAAAGTCTCAGTGGATGGTTTCAGCTTAGCACAGAGAATAAAAAGAGAGGGAGGAGGGTGGGGAAGAGAGATGGAGACAGAGAGACAGGGAGGGAGAAATGGAATCACACATTGTCTTCTTCCTTCCCTAATTAAAAAAAAAAAAAAAGTGATGCTTAGATTTTAAAGTATGGGCAATAAAAGCATCTTTTAAGTATTTGCTGTTTGATAATGGCATTTTAATGATTTTATCAAACCAGAATTATACTATTTGATATATTTCTTAATAGAATTAAAAAGTAAAATTAAGTAAACTTCCCGTAATTTGGATGCTAGATTAAAAACCTAATTTCTAGGAAATTACAAAGTCACTGATAAACTTCAAATGCAGTTGACAGCTGTACTGGCAGTTTTATTATTTAAACATTTGAACTGGGCCTTTATGGGGAAAGTTAACATGGGATTCAGATTTTTTTTTTCTCAGAATTATTTACTAAGTGCCTTTTGTTGATACTTGCAGATATCTGCCCTTGTTTTCACCAACATGGATCTAGAATGAACCTCTGCTCTGTGAAAGTTAGCAAATTTTAATCAAACTAGAAATTGTTAATTCAGCTCACAGAAGTGGATAGTTATGCAGACAAACTGCTTTGCCCACGTTTAGTTTACGGTGCCTGTTTATGTTAAATGTAAGTGTAGATAATCTGGAAATACTTTTAGAAGTAATTTATACAAACATTAACTTAGTTAGACATTAAAAACTCTATGTGTGTGTTAAATTCCTACATGCCAAGAGCATTACGTTTATATTTCTCCCTACTCCATCCATTGAGCGTATAGTGCTTTCTTCTCTTGAAATGCCAAGGATAAAACACATCAAATGACTTAAAAAGCAAATACTATTATGTGGGAGCTATTATATTTCTGAAATTGAAACAAATGGCATCTCAAGTGTCACTTAAATATATTGGAATCCAGGTTTGATTATTAGAGAAAGTCATCTATTTGTATAGGTTTTTACGTTTTTTGTTTGTTTTGCGTTTTTTATTAGCTAGCAGTGGGATCCTTGTTAAAAACACCTTATTGCAAGTGAGTTTTAAATGCATATGTATCTATGCATATGTATAATAATTAAATGAAAAATTTGGATATATGTATATATGTATATATGTAATATATACATTTTTTTCTTTCTTTTTTTTTTTTTTTAATTTGTGGCATTTTATTTCTTTTGAAAGTTGCTTTCTTCCAGCCTTGGCATTTTCTAAATAAGTTCTGGTATATAATAATGCCAGGTTAAGGTTATAATTTGGATGATTTGAAGACCTTTTTGTTTCTTCCTTAAGGGAGAAATGATGATAAATTAAAGGCACTGTCATGCCATTGTATGTATACCTATTTTTTCAGATAGTAAATTGTCGTATGTTATCTACAGGTTTCATTGTAGTCTGTGATATCTGGAGATGAAAGGATCAAATCGGTAAGATTAATTGTAATATGTGCAGTTCACCAGATAACTTGATATTCATTTTTACTTCTTTGAATCTATTCTTGAAATAAAACTGTGAAGCCATTTGTTCTAAATCTAGCTTTAAATAATGAATATAAAATGTGTTATAAAAATATAATTAAAATAAAAGTTGACTGTTGAGAAATCGTTAGGTCATTGGATTGTTTTCATAGATCTAAGCTGAATTTTCCATTGAAAATATGTGTAATGAAATGACCCTGTTTTAATACAACCATTTTAGTAAGTATAGAATATGGTGTAGACCTGTTCAGTGGTTTTTATTTTGACTTTAGTTTCAGATAGTTTTAAGAATAAAGAAATTGATCATTGCATAGTTTGTGCTCTCTTAGTGACCATCTGCCCTTGGAGGTTAGTAAATAGTGGCTACTCCTAGCCCTCAAGGCTCTCAGGTCTGGTAAAGACGGAACAGGGAGGGGTGCCTGGGTGGCTCAGTCCTTAAGCGTCTGCCTTTGGCTCAGGGCGTGATCCCAGGATCCTGAGATCGGGCTCCTTGTTTGGTGGGCAACCTGCTTCTCCCTCTCTCACTCCCCCTGCTTGTGTTCCCTCTCTCCCTATGTCTCTCTCTGTCAAATAAATACATAAAACCTTTAAAAAAAAAAAAAAAAAGGAACAGGGATTATCTAGATAGGAATTAGAGAGACATATAAGAAAACACAGTGTTAACTATTGAAACTAAACTCGTTGACTCTTGAGTGTATTACTTACGAGAGAAAGGAAAATGATACCTCCTGTGGTTCAAGCACACGGTCACCCTATTGATTCTGGTAGATGTGGGTTGTAGCGAGCAGCCTCTTCGGCTTCTTTACTCTGGCATATGTAATCATCCCGGTGTTATTTCTTCTTGTGCTAGACCATGGAGACTAGTTTCTGACACGGGAAAAGACAGGAGAAGCATCGTAAGGAAGTATCCTCTGGAGGCAGGCGTATACACCTGCATCCACTGCAGAAACTACATTGAAAAGCTGCAGATGATAATGAGATTGAGAAAGGATTTGCTTGGAGGATTCTCAAAACACAATTGGCAAATAAATAAATAAATAAATAAAATCTCTGACTTATCTCAAGGGAGAATTCATAAGCGGTTTAGGTACCCATGTATCATTGCCTGCATTTTAAAATGACTGTATTTAACAGTAGAAACTCTAAACAATATGTGGAAAGATGGAAACAAAGAAATTCTTTTTCATTCTTTTCCTCCTTCTTCCCCACTCCCCCTCCCCCTTCTCCTTCAGTGAGGTTCAGTTACTTATGAATTCTGAAGTCCATCCAGTGACTTTCACAAAAGCAAAAACTAAGAATCCCACAGGAGTTTAACACTTTTCTTGAAGAATGATGTGAGGACATTTTAAAGTGATGCACATAGACTAACAGAGATGTGAAGCACTGGGGGACTTTAGTGCCTCTCCGCAGGTGGTAATGGTAGTGCTTAATTTAAGTTCATCTTGGTATAAATAACAGTGTCTGTGTCAGTATTGTTCACGAAAGGGATTTTCTTAGGCCACCAGATATCTGTTAACTTTACTGAGTGGATTGGTACAGTACACATTCTAGTTAATATTTTCAGGTATAATTAGAAGAATTTTTTTTTTTTTTCCATGCTGGGATACTTGCTGTAGCACCTGCTGGGGAGACACGTGAATGGGAATTCAGGGCATTCCTGACACTTCCACCTGCCTCTGAACCCAGCATCATACCAGTCGTGACTACAGTGTTCTTGAGGGCGTGACAGGAAAATATTATATGTACTGATTCATTAAATCCTCACAACAATCCCATGAGGTAGACACTATTAGTCCCATCGTACTAATGAAAAAAATGAGACCTAAAGAATCCAACTGGCTCCTTGGTGATGGGCTGAATATGAATTTGAAGTTTGGTACTAGATCTTCCCTGTTTGGCCCCGGTCTCCTCCTTTTCCTATTGTTATATCCACCAAAATGATATTTAAGGGATTTGGAATTATTTTCCTTTTCAGCCTGAAATTTCCTTTAAATGCCCTGATATCTTCTGAGGATTTTATCTCGTGTTTAAGATATATTTTTGTTCATTTTGCCTTGATTAATTGTAAATAATTATTTGGGGGAAAAATCCATATCTTAACTGTTTATGTGTTGTATTATTAAGGGTACCGCCATTACTGCATGAAGTAAACATGAGCATCTAGAACATTGTTAGAGCAGTTTCAGGGAAATCATTCCTTAAAGTATTTTTGTCAGAGCAAAGCCTGAGGATTTTATAAGATGAGTAAATGATCTACCCACTGATGAGAGGGCCATTTTAAAATCCAGACTAAATTAAATCACGTTCTTGCTTGTCTTAAAGTGAAGTATTGTTTTGTATTTGGTTCATTTCAATTTGACCTTCTCTTGGTGTATGAAAAGAGAAAAGAAAAGTTGCTAAAGTGAATCCTGAATGATGAAAAAAAAATTGGGACATCGTTTTTCAATTTGATAAAGATTAGCCTCAATTTTTAAGATCTTTATTTTGGTGAAATTTTTGTTTTGTTTTGTTTTTTGGTACTCATAAACTAGAGTCAAGGACCTTAGAGTTTACACAAGATAAACCAATAAACCTTTGGTAAAAAATAAAGTAAGATAAAACAAACCCTTGGTTCTTTCAGAGGAAAAATCACAGATGACTAAACAATTTTTAAGAAGGAATTTTAAGGGACGCCTGGGTGGCTCAGTTGGTTAAGCAGCTGCCTTCGGCTCAGGTCATGATCCCATCGTCCTGGGATCGAGTCCCACGTCGGGCTCCTTGTTCTGTGGGGAGCCTGCTTCTCCCTCTGCCTCTGCCTGCCACTCTGTCTGCCTGTGCTCGCTCTCGCTCTCTCTGACAAATAAATAAAATCTTTAAAAAAAAAAAAAAGAAGGAATTTTAAGGTGTCTTTGGAAAGCTAATGACTTGGCAGTTTTATTAAAAGATTTTGTATACTTATGTATTTAAGAGAGAGAGTGAATGAGTGAGTTTGGGGGAGAGAGAGAGAGAGAGAATCTCAAGCAAACTCTCCAGTGAGTTCAGAGCCCAAAGTAAGGTTTGATCTCATGACCCTGAGATCATGACTGAGCCACCCAGGTGCCCTGTGACTTGGCAGTTTTTAAGTCATTCCTAATCTTGAGAGAACAAAATATAAGAAAACTTGGTATTAGAGGCAGATGTGCATAACCCAACAACAAAAGCGACAGAACCCACATACATCAAAACTTAATCTTACTACCTCAGTGTGATACACTAAGAGACTTTGAGGCTCTTTTCCACGTGACCGTGTGATTACGGAGACACTAAGAGCAAGGCGACTTGCTTGTTTTCCCTGAGTGCTTCAGATGGTATTGAAAATATCCTGAGTCTTGTCTTTTTTCGTCTCCCTCCCTCGGGCTTCCACGTCCCACAGGACACCAACCTGCTTTAAGAACTGCTGTGATGACTTCACAAAATTGTTTGTGTCAAGCTTCGGGAGCGTAGGGATTCTTTACTTTTTACAAGCGTAAAACGAAAGGCATAAATTTTGTTCTTGGATCTTGTTCAACAAATTGAAAGGAGAAAGCTAAAGCTGGTAGTTTTCCTCATGGAGCTGTGATCATTTTAAAGTAGGCCGTATTGTGGGGCTTAAGATTGTTTAATTATAGCATTTGACAGGTTTCTCGTAATAATAATAGTTAGCATTTATACAGCCTGTTTCATCTTCAAAGCATTTCGCAAGCACTAATTAATTCTCACAACATGCCTGTGAGGTGGGTAAGTATCATCATCCCCATTTTACAGATGTATAAGTTGATGCAAGCCAAGGTAAGAGTCATGTCATAGATTCTAGTGGGAAGTCAGAGTCTAAAACCAGGATGCCCACTCCAGAGTGGCTGGCATTTCAGGCTTCTTCCTTGGCCCTAAATTAGACTTTTTCCTTCTTCCTCCCCATCTCCTTTTTTTTTTTTTTTTCTCTTTTCATACACCAAGAGAAGGTCAAATTGAAACCCCTGGAAAGGGGGTGCCTGGGTGGCTCAGTGGGTTAAAGCCTCTGCCTTCGGCTCAGGTCATGATTCCAGGGTCCTGGGATCGAGCCCCGCATCGGGCTCTCTGCTCAGCGGGGAGCCTGCTTCCTCCTCTCTCTCTGCCTGCCTCTCTGCCTACTTGTGATCTCTGTCTGTCAAATAAATAAATAAGACCTTTAAAAAAAAAATAAAAATAAAAAATAAAAGTCCTGGAAGGGATTCTGTGTGGTGTTTTCCTTTTTCAGCCTGCCTCTTAGAGAGTAGTTTTTTTAACACTGCCCCAGAAATAAATAAATCATCTTAGTATAACAGCTTTAAAGACCTAATATGTCTAATCAGGATATAAATATTTCGGGAAGTCAGGAAATGAATTAGGTTTGGGTGCAAGAAAGGATTCCAAATTACATTTTGCCTAATAAATATTGTATCTGTAAACAGTAAAAGTAATGATAGTGATTAGTTAACAGTACCAAATAAAACGTACATTTAAAATGAACCTGACCGGGCATTTTTGTGTCATACTGACTGATGTGTACACAGTCCATTCTTTGAAAAATCAAGGCACTCATTTGAATTGTAAATTGCCAACATTGTAAATTGTAAATTGCAGTAGTCTTATTGTGCTGAGATGTGACAAATTACAAATGGAATATTGGCTGGGCTTCCATAGTTCGCATTTCTCTTCTGCTTGCTGTTCCTATCACCATTAATCTCTTTTGCAGAAGCTGCATGGAGAATTGTTCTGGACATGGAAAGGACATTAAGTTGCATTGTTAGCTTTTGCAGGGCTCCGTGTGGCTTGTCTGACCTCTAACTTTTCATATTGGTGTAACTCAGTACAGTGCTACTCATTTTGGGTCCTGCTGTGTGTGGATAGAGGAGCTTCTGGCACCGTTTATGCCTGACAGCTCACTTAATAAATATTATGTTACAGTCCATAATTTTGGCTAAAATGTGTTAAGTATACCTGAAAATGGAATGTGGTCCTTAAAAAAAAATCCATATCAGAATCATGAAACGTATCAAAATTGAGTGGAATCTTATTCACATTTCATTTTACAAATGAGGAACTTGAGATCGAATGCTGTTAATCAAGATTGGTTTTTGGATATAAGGCAGCCTCTGTAACTGTCACAGGAAAGACTGTAATGTTTTCAAGTAGAGTGCTTGATCTCTCTACCTATTTCACTTTTCTGATTGTTGAGTTTTCATCTCAAAACTCAAATGAGTGGCATATATGTTTTTGGAAATGTGTGTACATATAGTGGTTACTTTTTTAGTTGGGCACTGTAAAAGTGTTCTGGGTTGGCATAACCAGTGAAAATTAGTGACGCAAGAATAAAGGTTAGTTACCACTTTTTGTTTTTGATAGTTCATAGTGAAAGGATTAATGTGTATTGAGTGGAAGGTAAAGTTGAAAATGTTGCCCATGATGATTAAAAAAAATGGATATTGAGAAAGTACAGTGCAAACCCTCTTCACCCATCTGGAGTCTGTAAACTGCGCCATCTGATGTCTAAGTGTGCAGAGTGCCTTCAGTTAGTAGACTGCGTTCTCCAGCGTAACCTGGATACACTCTCAATATTAGTGTTGACATGGGTGTTTACCAAGAGTGGTAATTGTTCCAAACCTGTTATGGTATTTGAACTTATTATATTAACCTAATAAACAAATGAGATCTTATGTATAGTTGTGATATCTAAGAATGAAAAGAAAATTCTTCCATGACTCTAAGAATGGATGCTTCAGAAAGATTTAATGAAATGTTATCACTGGAAGTAACAAATTAAGCATGGATGAGACAGTTGTAGAAAACTGGGGGAAAGATCATAAGCATTCAGAAATTTAGAGGGCTTATTATGTGTATGGGTTTTATGTAAGAAGGACAATGTGATATCGGATTCAAAGATTGACAAAAATATATTTTACGTGTTTTCACAGAAGATAAATGATTGAATTGAAGAATATAGTAACTGGTAAAAAACAATACTATATGTGACATTTTTAATGATTCCCTGCTTCATCTGGTGTTTTCAGTGACCTGGCAATTGATAGCTGGTGAGGTGACCTCTACAATGGTGAGAAGGTCAAGAATTGCTATTCATAGGTCTTCCTTTTCGTTCCATGAATGTAAAACCACCAATCATCAGTTGATTGGTTGAGTTTCTATAGCTTTATAGTATTATTGATTTTTTATGTCTCAGTATTTACTAATGTTTATTATACTTATTACTTAGTAATAATGTACATGCCCTCTAGTATTCTACTTTGACTATAATGCTTGTGTATTTTGGAATATTGGTATTGATTATTAGGGTGTCCATTATGCTATTTTGCCAATTTGTACAAAAACTTCAAGATGTTAGTATTTCTTCCATAATGGAGCTCATAACCTGAGAAAAGGACCACTAGATTATAAGTTCTGAATTCTGAGGGATGAAGAAATATTGGTGGTCTGAAGTGGTGTATGGAGAGTGTGGGGGTTTCTCATGCCAAACCATACCTAACCTAATCTACATGAATTTTGAAGACAGAGAAACATGGTTCTTGGGAGCAGCCGTTAGATGCTAGATGATGGACCATTGAGGTACAGTGAATTATCCAGTAAATGAGAAACTGGAGAGGATGGGATTGAACATAAGGATTTGGAGGTGGTGGCAAACGTTGAATCTACAAGATTGAATTAGAGTCCAGAGATTTTTTTTTGAGCTTTAGAGATTGGAAATTAGAATGAGATCGATCCTGAACCCCTCGCCTTTCCTTGGAGGTCTTGTTGATACTTTGCCAGTGAATCTGCGGGGCTGTGTTCTAGACATCTTTTTGCTGATGGATCTCCTGCAGTGGAGTGGGGGAAGGGTTCTTTGTTTCCTTTTCCTTATATTTCATATATATATATAAATATGTATTTAATTCATAAATATATATATCCATATATATACATTTTCCTTATATTTCTGGTATCAGAGACAGCATAGTAAATACTGTTAGTAAATATTAGCTTAATTCAGTAACAAATCAAGAGCTAGAGGATTGTTTTTATAGATTTACTTTTCGGTTGACTCTGTTAGCATGATGTGGTATTTCCAGGCATCTAGAATTTAATGCACGTGCATTTGTATTTTCTTTTCCTTGTGGTTTCCTTTGATGCAGATCTTCATGGCAAGTGAATATTTTACTTTTTTTGATGTTGTGTTATCAGGGTTGGTTGAGAAACAAAAACCCTAAATTCGGAGAAACAAAAATCTTAAATTCAGAGAAACTGAGTCCGAACTGTAGATCTCCCACCTCTCCCTAGCCCAGGGGCCATGAATAGGTTACTTATATTTTCTAAACCTCAGATTAATTTTAAAAATATGAGTTATTATTCCTGCCTCTCAGCATTTTTTGAATATTTAGAAATAGAAATGATTGAATTCGAATATTACAGAACAGATGGCATCTGGCACATAGTATGTTCTCAGGAAGTATTTTCTAACTCTAAGTATTTTGCACGGGAAAAGGAATGCATCTCAAATATTTGGAAGCTTACTTTTTTGTTTTCTGAAATTTTGGAGAATTTGGCACTCATTCTCCACTCTTAAACACTACTTCCTCATGGTCATTTAGGTAAGCACATTGTCTTCCTTAGGACTTTCATCTGTTTGTGTGCCAAACAATGGCCTAAAATTCTGAGAAGTACAAAACAACCATACAAATACAATTCATGAACATTTTCCAGATTTGTTTGCAAGACAGCTAGTGAAATGGGTCATTTGCACATCTTGCTCATAGAACAAACAAAATAATACTTACCTATGTAATAATAAACAGTATTAAATCTCCCTGGGAAAAGAGTTGGTTTAAAACACTTTGAAAAGAAACTTTCAAGTTAGTGATTTACACAGTTAATTATAAACAACAAGGCTTGTAATTAAGTGTTGCCATTTTGGGTGGAATTGGTTTCACCCATCACTAATCCGTCTATCCTTGTCTTTGGCCTTTGAGAGATTACGGGAAAATGCACACGATGAAAAGTTTAACTTGTCAAGTATAAATTTAGATGCAAAGTCCGGAATATCAAACACCACAAGTGATAATTATCACCACCTGGAAATAATTTGTACCACTGAGTTAAGTCAAGAATTCTCCCTTTCTGCTGATGGGGTGTTTTTAACCTCCTGATCACTGAAGCACTCCCTATAGTTTACAGTGATGTAGCTTGTGGTTCATTCCCAGTAGTCAGCGTAGCACCAAACAATTAGTAGAACACTAGAGGATAAGTGTTAGCTTTGTAAAATGTGATTAAGATTAAACCAGGAGCAAATTAGAAGCAAGGATGATTGTCTGTCCAGTTTTTAAGTTACTTGGAAGTCCGTCCAGCTCAGTTACCTATTCAGGTTTCAACAAAGCCCAGACCTTTTGTTTAAATTAATGATAAATAAGTAAAAATTTAGAACAGGATAATTTTTTGGATTATATCTTAATCTTACCTATGTTTTTTTTCCCATGTTAAGAAAAAAATCTTTGTGAAGTCTTAGGATGTATCTATTTAGTAGGAGAGTGAGTTTGAAGTCCCACAGCATGGAGATCAGAGGATACATTTTTATAATAAGTGAATATGGGCTTTTAAGTACTTTTTGCCTATTTGACCTACCTACTTAGATTCAGCTAAGGGTTGTGTGTCAGCAGTTGTTTTTAATTCTCTGATGGATTTTTATATATGAATGAGTTTCTTCTTAGCTTTCTTGAGGTTCTGAGGTTAATGAGATTTTGTCTAGCCCTCTGTAGGCGAGAGTTGATTTTGAAATTTTGACTGCTGTGTTTAACAAGATTCGATTCCTATTCTCAAACATTGACATGTCTAATTCTAAGAACACATTTTATTTGACACAATATGGTAAACAACATGAATCATAACTATGAACATTTTCCAAAGACATTTCATGGTTAAGACTTTATAAAAAGAAAAATTACATGTGAACGACTTATAAGAGAAAAGGAGATAGATATCAGAAGTTAGCGTCCATGTTGGTTTAAAATTATATCTACCTTTTTCTCTTTACTTTAAAAGAGGTTTTTTTTCTTTTTAAGGAATCATCTGATGGAAAATTTAAAACAATCTTCTTTTATCTAATGAGAGGGAGGAGACAGGAAGAGAGTCAAAAATGCTTTGGGCCCCCTCTGTTGCTCTGTAACAGTGTTTTATTCATGATAGATGATGTGACGTGGACATTTTTGATAATGTGTCAAAACAAATTGACTTTTTTCCAAAGGCAATTTATTAATATAATATAAAAGAAAGTCCCTCTCGATGTAAAATTCCGACCTTCAGATTTACGTTAATATTTTTTAAATGACGAGATAATTCAAATAGAGAAATACCTCTATTTCTCACTAATGTGAGAGAAAGAAACTCCAGCTTTACTTAGGAAGGACTCATTTAACTCCTAAACATTACCAGAGAATGCAGGGTTTAATTCCGTGAAGTATCCATTTGGATTATGTTTGTGACAGAATGGCAAATTAGCCAGTAAAATGCATGCTGACTTTATATTAATGAAGATTGGGAAATAAAATATGAACACACACAAACATGTATTGGCTAAAATGAGGAGACATTTGAAATCATGTAAGTGATACTTTCTAATACCGTGATATGCTATTTTTGTGATAACCTAAGATAATTTTTAAACTATATCTTAAAAGTTCAGGATTAAACGAATTGTATTATATAAATGTGCCTTTTTCTGTGTCGTATCCCTATATGCAATTAAGTGATTTCAGTAATAGATACCTTAGCTCTTCACCTTGGTTGGCTCGATAGTATCACATTTTGAATGAGTCATCTAATTTTATTCTTCTAGAATTCAATTTTATGAATTGGTAGTGCTCTTGACTATATCTGTTTGTGTAATAGTGGGCAATGTAATCATCACTTATAAAATGAGATGTGAGAATTCTGTGTTTGAGATATTACCCAGATTGTAATACTCTGAAATTTTAAAAAACAATTAAGATTTAAAGTGAGCCAAAGCACTAATTTTATCTGATATCCAAAGCAGATATGAACCAAAAGTCTTGACTCTGATGTTGAATACTTCTTACTTTAGATTTTTTAACTTTTTCCCACCTTCTAACACCTGAAACATTCATCTTATCGGAGGCAGTAGGGGAAGTTCCTAGTATTTTTCTGACTTTAAAAGGAGTATTTATATTTTACTTATGTAACTAGGAGAACTGATAATTGAGTAAGAAAGGATGCTGTGATGGGCACTGGTTGTTATACCTAACTAATGAATCGTTGAAACTTGCAAAAGAAAAAGAAAGAAAAAGAAAAGAAGGGAATATATAATGTAGCTTTTTTCTCCACATTTCTCTCCTTCTTTGGACTCAATCCAAGACAGCTAGCACTATGTCTTTAACATTTTCTGGAACCACTGTCCTTGATTTGCTTACTTAACATAGCTTGGTCTTCAAAAAGGGAAAAAGGCAAGGAAGAGTTTGAGTTTGGGGACATTTTTCCCCCTTTATGTGTTACAAAGCATATGTGGAAAGTGCTTTCATCATCTGAAATCTTTTGCTATATATTATTGACTGAATGTGATACTTGTGTTATTCTGAAATTCATATGTGGGAGTTCTAACCCCCCATCTGGTGGTACTTGGAGATGGGACCTTAGGGAGGTAATTAGGGTTAGATAAAGTCAGGAGGGCAGTGCCCTGGTCTAATGAGATTACAGCCCTTAGAAGAAGAGAGACAAGAGAACTTGCTCTCCGTGCAAGTGCATATGAAGGACACGTGTGCGTGTACATAGCCAAAGGCAGCTGTCTGCGAGCCTGGAAAAGAGACCTCACCGGAAACTGAGCCCTGCTGGGACTTTGATCTTGGACTTCTAGCCTCTAGAACTGTGAGAAAATAAGTTCTGTTTTTTAAGCCACTCAGTCTATGATAGACTTCATGGCAGCCTGCACAGACAAAGATAAGGTACTACACACAAGGGTGCCTGTGTGGCTCAGTCAGTTCAGCACCCGTCTCTATTTCAGCTTAGGTCATAATCTCAGGCCTGAGACGCAGCCTTGAGTTGGGCTCCATGCTCAGTGGGGAATCTGCTTGAATATTTTTCTCTCTCCCTGTCCTCTGCCCCTCTCCTGCTTGCTCTCTCATGCTCTCTCTCTCTCTAAAATAATAAATAAGTAAACCTTTAAAAAAAAAAAAAGATACCATGTTCAGAGGGAATTTAAAGTGAAAATTACATTTAAATTGACAAAAGAATGCAACTCCTTTTGATATTTAAGAAAAAAAAGTAGGTGCATAGTTTACAGGAAACGCTTAGATGTTTTAACCTAATCACGTAAGCATTATACCCTCTTGATGATTTGAACAGTTAAAATATTTAATTTTAACTCACTCACTTTATTTTAGGAACAGACTTTCAAGGGAAAAAAAAAAAGACAAGTGAGATAGGAACATTGGGCCCTTAAAATTTGATCGTGTTCACAGTCACAACATTCATGTAAGTACTTTATAAGCAACATTACAGATAGGTTGTAATAATTGGCAACCTTCCAGATATTGGGACTCATTTTCCTCTGACCTCTGTTCACAAGGGCGGGGGAGGAATATGTGGAAGGTACTCGTATAAAGTATGATGGACAACCTAGCAGATAGCCTCACAGCTGGACTCCCAGTCTTTCATTCTGAGCCATAACAAGCCACTGAAAGTGGTGTCAAGCTAGAATTTTCTCTCCTATCCCAGCATCACCAGTGTTGCTCCAGTGGAAAATTTTGGATCATCCAGAAACTGAAGTGCAATTCCATCTCCTCCCTAGACCATATGGACAGGTTTTAGAAATGCTGGACCCACCGCAGCTCTTTCCAAAAGAAAATCTTGGTACAAACATGTATTATCCAGGGTTTCATTACCTAATCTGTGGATTCTTTTGTATACTTGGTGACTCTTGCAGTATTTTTTCCCTCAGAATTTCTCGAACTCTCTTCAGTTCAGTGACCTTTACGCTGCTTTTTCCTGGGCTTTTCACACACATGCCATACCTGAGATTTCATCATTCCTTACAACGATGAAGACTTCAGAAACCCGCATCTTCAACCACAACTTCCTGTTTTTATCTTTTACCTGTTGGGTTTCCTCAATCTTACTGAAACTTCAGTCCCCACATCAGTGGAGGGCTTCCTTCTCTTCATCTCCTGCCGGGCCTCGATTTACTTTTAGCCATCTTTTTATAAGTTTTTATTTGACTGCCTCCCTGATACTCCTCACAGATGAAGGTCTTTACTCTTCTCTACCCATCTCAGTTATCCTAAATTCTCACTCTTTGTAGATAATGTCTTTTATTTTACTGACAGTGGTTCTTCAGCTTCATCTCAGCCCTGGTAGGAAAAGGAACTCTCCACCTTCCTTCTCAGCTGACCTACTCTAATCCGACCTCTCCGGACGTTTTCACCAGTTTTTCCTGGGCGGCCTTCCTTTCTCCCTCTGCATAAAAATGTATAAAATTATCCCCTACTGTATTGACATTTTTCTCTGGACATGTTTTTGTTTGCTTGTTTTTGTTTTGTCTCTAGTTCTGTCTCCCTCTTTTTTTTTTTTTCCTGAAAGCTTAGTATCCTAGCAGATGGATTCAGCAAGGCGTGTGTAACCAACAAGTTACGTGACCTGGCTGGTCAGTTGGCTGGCCCTGCTTAAACACCGGTGGTACAAGAATGCTTTAGATGTTTAATAATGGCAGTGAGTTAGGGAGTGGGCAGTCGAAAGTTTTCGAGATATCTTTCGGGGTCATCTGGCTGGTTCCGTCAGTAAAGCATGTGACTCTTGATCTCAAGATCAAGGCTTGATCTCAAGGCTTGAGTTCAAGCCCCACATTGGTGGGTATAGAGCTTACTTTAAAAAGAAAGAAAGAATGATAGATCTTCTGTAAATATTACAATCTACATGATCTTTTCTTTCTCTGAATCTCTCGGGCGCCTATATCATTTACTCCAGTTGCTATCTTTTGTTAATTTATAAAATTAATAAACCACAAGTTCTTTAGGCACCTCTTTGTTTTAAATATGAAAATTAATTACATGTTTTTAGGGCAATTGGCATCCTTAGTAAATGAGTTATGTTTTTAATGTAGTTACTATCTTCATCTTGATACCACTCATGTTTTCACGTGGATGTGCACACATATCCAAGTTTGATAAGCACGGATCACTCCAGTTCTCTTCCCCACTTACTGAGGACCACACAACTAGCTTGTTTCCTTATGCTACGTAAATGCTCTCTCTATACCACCTGCCTATGATTTTCATGCCTGATTTTTCTCAAGCCGACTGCGTGTTCTTCCGTGACTGGATTTCGTCTTTACTTCCTCTTATATTCTCTAGACGATCCAGCATAGTTGTCGACGTAGACTTAACATTGGTGACACATGTCACGATCCCTAGAAAACATCTAAAAACAAAGTCAGGTGAAATAAACATTGCTACATTCTTTTTTTTTTTTTCCTTAAGATTTTATTTATTAGAGAGCACAAATGGGGGGTGAGAGGAGCAGAAAGAGAGGAAGAAGCAGGCTCCCTGCTGAGCTGGAAGCCCAGTGTGGGGCCTGATCCCAGGACCCCGAGATTATGACCTGAACCAAAGGCAGTCGTTGAACCAACTGAACCACCCAGGCGCCCCAACATTGCTACATCCTTTGTGATGGCATATTATGTTGATATTAAATGTAAGGTTTTCAAGGAATAATGAATGACAGGAAATGGTCAGATAATGAAATTTACTGAAAAGAGAAGACCTCAAGAACTAGTAGCCGGAAGATTTTTTTATTTTGTATTTTTTTAATCATTAAGTTCACCGAATTAGGGGGGAAATACAGGAGCCAGATAAGTAACCTCAGCTTCTCCTTATTTCTCTTTACCCTTTGCCCTCATAGATTTGAATGCCCATTTAAGTGTCTATGCTGACATAATTTTTCAGAGAGCTCCTGTGCACAAAAACATCTTTATATTTCCATGACAGTTGCTATTAGATATCTCATCTTGTGTGCTGTGCAACTGGGGGACTGTTCTGGTTTACCAGATGCTGGTAACTAGTGTTATCAGGTAACTATTTGGCATTGACCTTTTAATTTCTATTGTCATCATGGATACTGTTGGATAATGAATACATTATGGATACCGTTTGCACAAAAATACATCAAAGACTGTAATGGAATACAGATTTTATACTGTGAAAACACCTTGTAGATGATTCTACTCTCACTTACATGCACAGGGTGCAAAATGAGCATGAACTCTTTCTGCAAAATAAGCTTTCTATTCTTATTCAGGGAAGGTAGTTGTAGATGTTTCCTGCATGGAGATGTGGAAATCACCTGTCGGGTAAAGACACTTACTTTCTTTCCTATAAGATAACTGAATAGGACATCTCTTTCCTCTTCACCAATTTGTAGATCATGCCTTTTACTTAGTAAATAAAAAATAATGAGGACAATTTTAATAATGCAAATGTGTGAGTATGACAATATGACTTTCAGTCTACATATTGTGTATGTAATGGTGATTTTAAAATTTTACTCAGATCAGCTCATTTAAAGCCACAGTAAAACTTTGCACAGGTGTTTGAAAGTACACACCAGTTTCACATACTGCTCACCTGACATCTGTGGCTAGCTAGACTCACTCTCCTGTGCACTGTTTCTGCACTTTCCCTACTAGAAACTTCCGTTGTTGTGTATTTCCTACTTATTCTTGCCTTATAGTCAGTCAGATGACTTATCTTCTTTATGCCAGTCTTTCATATCCATTGCTTTTTTTTTTTTTTTAATTCCCTGTGTCACTGTCCCAACTTGATTCTTAATCATCTCCTTCCTACCGAATAGCATAGATTGCTCAGTGGTTTAACTTAACCAGTGATACCATTCTTAATTCTAATTTGCATAAGATTTTTGACTGTCACCATTCTATATGTTGATTGTATTCCTGATATCTAACTCTTCTATGTTACGTGATTCTATTCTAATTTCATTCAAGTCCTGTTTTGAAATAGATTCTCCAAGAACCGTAAATAAACAACTCAGTATATCATGTTTATATACTGCCCGTTACACTGGCTCTACAATTGAGTAGCACTATATAGAAAGCTCTAGATGACTTTTATAAAGATTAAAGGGCTTAATGGTTAAAGACCTGCCAGTTAGCTGTACCACTCTTTATCCACTGGGTTAGTTTGAATTTTATTTTTTATTTATCATGTATCTTTTAGGATTTTAGCACCATTCTGAGGATATTAGTTGGGCTAATAGTCAGTGAGGTTGAAATTATCCTATCAGTGTATCATAGGAATATTGAAGTGAGGTCAGGAGTGTTTTAATCTTTGTTTTTATTTAAATTCAATTAGCCAACATAGAGTACATCATTAGTTTCAGATGTGGAGTTCAGTGATTCATCAGTTGTGTATAATACCCAGTGCTCATCCCTTCATGTGCCCTCTTTAAGGCCCATTACCCAGTTACACCATCCCCCCACCCATTCCCCAAGAATGCTTTAATCTTTATTATCATTTAAAAATGAAAGTCAGTTTTGCTTTCCTGTATTGTTGGACTTTCTTGTTTGTAATCCTGACACTTTTACTTCCTAGCTGTGAACTCTGTTTCAGAGTGTTGTGAAGATTGAGAGATGATGTATAAAACTAACTTTAAAGAGTTTGTTTATTTATTTGACAGAGAGAAATCACAAATAGAGAGGCAGGCAGAGAGAGAGAGAGAGAGAGGGAAGCAGGCTCCCTGCTGAGCAGAGAGCCCGACGCGGGACTCGATCCCAGGACCCCGAGATCATGACCTGAGCCGAAGGCAGCGGCTTAACCCACTGAGCCACCCAGGCGCCCCTAAAACTAACTTTAATACAGTGTCTGATGAGGCTGAATGCCCAATACATATTAGTTGTTTGTTATAATCTATTTCCCATTATAAAGAGGTATGTATTAGGCTTATAGTTATGTAAAAAAGATTAACATAACAAATATTGTCACTTGAATTGTTCAGCTTTGCAGCTGGTTCTAAAGTTTAGTAAATAGTTAGCTTTGAGCTCTACTTTTCCCAGAAAAGGGCTTATCTGTCTTTTATGTTACCTATTTGTTTATTTTTTTACCTTTTTTGTACACCACTTGCTTCTGCGTGCTAAAAGGAGGAAGAAGATGAGTGAGGAGAACAGGCAGATTTAAAACTATTGGGCATATATGAAGAAGTAATTAATTATGCTTTGATATTTTCCAGTTTTACCTATCCATTGAAATCTAAGATGGCTTGAAACAAAATTGTCTTTATTTCCTGGTAAAAGAATAGGAAGCTCTAACTTTGGGTGCTTTAGTCAGATTCTGACATTTTGATAATGGGTAACAGCGACCATTTGATTTTTATGCAGAGGGAACGGTTTATCTCAACTCTGTTAGCTTTCAAAGGAGGTAATGCCAGCTGAAATAAAATACCAGAATGGCTTCTTTTTATTAATGCTCAATTATCTTGAGCATTTGGGAGGTAAATATCTCCTCATCTATTAACTGCATTTTTTTTTTTTTAAGTTGACTTTTCTCCTTGGACCATTTTCAAGAGAAGGTATAATTGGCTAGTGAAAGGGACCTTTACTTCACATAGTTTCAGTTTTATTATAAATTGCCCATTAGTGCATTAAAAACGAAGTGAAGGAGTGGAATTATAACTGTTCTTTTATTCTCTTTGTTCCAAGCCCGTCACTGAATTTTCTTTTTTTCTTATTTTTTTTTATGTAGGAACTCAGCATGGAAAGATGTAGAAAAATTGAATATGTTACTGGTTAGATTGCCGGGAAAGTATACCCTTTAAACATTCATTTTTCTCATTTGAACAGCGACCAAAGCGTCGCATATATTTAGACTTCAGTTATTTGACCTTGTATATTGGATATAATTTTGCATGTTTAAATAAAAAGAGATGAAGATGTACTTACCTAAATGATGTCATTCTTGTGGAGAGCATACATTTCCTTAGGATATTGGAGATTAGGGAATAAAGATATAAGTGACTGCTAAAAATTAATAAGAAGGCTGAAGTCAGAATGAAAAAAAATGGCTGAGGGTTGAAATCTCTGTTTATATCATTTATATAATCAACACCTTCTCATCAAACTCTTGAACCCATGAGTAATGAAAATTCGAATGTGTTATGAAACCTGATATTCCTTGGAATACTTGGATACAAAATGCACAGTCTGCTTTTATGTTCCCAAAAGGTGCTGGACCCCTGGGAGAAACACATATTATATACGTGTTGGAGCGTTGGTAGATAGCTGGAAAAATTTGTAAAAGAAAGCTTCACACCAGTATCTCTCTCCTATGAATTAGACCATTCAGATTCTTTTTACTAAAAATTCCTTGGTAGAAGACCAAATTTGAGTTATTGTTCAAAATTGGGCTACTGGGCAGTGTTTCAAGGGTCAGTTTTGCAATTAATCCTTATGTGACTAGCTAATTTATTGCTAGTAGAAACAAATAGTCTGGTTCTTTGCCACATAATTTAAGGCAGGGCAATCTGGGGATTCCTTTTCTAATGTACTAGAACTAATGTTTTGTCTTTAGCACATAGTTTATTGCCTTCTTCTAAGCAAGGCATGAATTTGTGATTTTTAATTGTGGTTTCATTATTATTTTTTTAATTTCTAGTACTTTAATTTCTTAGTACTTTAATTTCTATGTAGCTTTTCTCTCCTCTCACTCTGTCAGAATTAACTCTGTTAACCCTTTTTATAACTTCTTTGTCTTTGTCTAAATTATAGAGTACTATATCATTGGAAAATGGAACAAAAAGAAAACAAATTGAGAATATTTAAAGATAATAACACTGGCACTTTTTTCTGTTACATGCTATTTCAGACATCTTCAGGCTATTAAAAAAAAAAAAAAAAAAAGACCCAAACAGTGTCTGTTTTAGCATTACCAGTATCCACTAAATGACCCAGAAATTTCCTGAGTATTTTAAATATTTCCTTTTAAGCTAATTTAATCTGATACTGTTCTTTGACCTGAGTACCAGTTGTAAAATCTTTTCAAGTGGTTTTCTGCCCTACATTATTTCTCAGTATACACTTTGCCAATAGCATCATAGCAATTTTAGGTGAAGAGACAGTTGTCATTGTTTTTAAAGTTGTTATCTGTTAGTCATACCAAACAAATGAAGTTTTATTTAGATTTCCACTGCTCTAAACCCCTCTAAATGTCAGTATCTTTGGGCTCTGTGCATACATTCCAACAGAACTTACTATGATATTGCCAATTTTCTAAAAATCCGTGCTACCCAAATTTGGGTAGCCACATGTGGCTATCTTACACTTGTAAGGTAGCTAATGCTATTGAAGAATAAAATGTTTAATTATATTTCATTTTAATTATATAAAATTTCAATAGCCACCTATAGCTGCTATAGTGGAGAGTACAACTCTAGAAAATTATTTTTTATTATCTCTGTCTTAGGTGTCAATGCTATTGAGTTAATCAAGTACTTTGATCTCACGTTAAAAGAAGACAATAAGTTTATAGGCTCTAATCTCATTTAGTCTTAGACTAATCTACATTTCACAGTCTTTTAATCATTGAGAAACAAGGCACTTATGCTGCTTATCGATGTGTTACACTGATGATATTTGTACCATCATGTAGTTCAAAAATTCAAAATTCTTCTTTCCCGTAATACCATTTATTCTTGCTTTTCCAACTTCCTCTGAAATCTTTCTACATCAGTTATCTCCCTCTGTTGCATCTTCATTTTCTCCTTTCTTACTTGGCTTATTGCCCACCTATCACCATGAAACCTCTTCTCTTCTCCTGATACCTCAATAACCTTAATAAGACCCTGGTATTCAAAGGAGACTTATAAGGTCCATGACATGAGGGACTGTGGGTATGTTAAGGCCCCAGAGCTTAGCACAATGGATGGATCATTGCAAGAGTTCAGTTCTTATTGTGAATGAACAGATGTTTTCCCTTCCCAATACTCTCTAACCCAATGTGGTATAAAGATACAGCTTTGAAGTTAACTTCAGAGACAGCTTAACTATACTGAATTTTATTCTTCATACATAAAAACAAAGAAAGTAATTTCTGTTCATAAAGTTGAACTATAAATAACAAATAAAGGGACAAGATGGACTAATACATTGTAATTCACTATAATGGGCTAAGAACAAACTAAAAAATGGCAACTAGTTGTTGTCCCATATTCATTGAATAAATGAATGACTTTCACAGATGTTACTGTTGCTATTCATCTATGAAGCTCAAGTGGAGTGAATTACAGTGTATGATGGCCAACTCTCACAGTCTTTCCTGGGTATTTATAGAAATAGCAAATTATCATTGGATTTTACGATTCATTGCCATATTCATGAAATCATTTCAATCTTGAGCAAGGTGAGATTCATATATAACATAATAGGTCAAAATCCACAGCCCATATGTTCAGCATCAGAGTTTTTGAAAGTAAAGATGAAGACAACAGAAAAGGAGTTATTGTTGCTGTTATATAATTTTTTTGCATTCAGAAGCTTTGACTCAAATCACTCTCCCACCCTTCTAAGGTGTTAACAAAAGTGAAAGCTATGGGTTTTAGGAATCTATCACATAATAAGACAGGATGGTTATTACCGTTATACCTATAAATCCATAAATGTATTTCTATTGCCTTTTTCTGTTACCTGTCCCACCACCACTTTTTTTTTTTAAAGATATATTTATTTACTTATTTATTTTGAGAGAGAGAGAGTAGGGGAAAGGGAGAGAGAGAATCTTTTTTTTTTTTTTTTAAAGATTCTATTTATTTATTTGACAGACAGAGATCACAAGCAGGGAGAGAGGGAGGAGGAAGCAGGCTTCCCGCTAAGCAGAGAGCCCGATGCGGGGCTCGATCCCAGGACCCTGGGATCATGACCTGAGCTGAAGGAAGGGGCTTTAACCCACCGAGCCACCCAGGCGCCCCCCCGACCACCTTTTTTTAAGGAGGAAATATCTTCTGTGGTGCCCTAAATGGGCTGCATTTATGAGCATAAACTTCCCACTGGATATGGGGAACACTGTGTGAGTCTGTTGGAATAGTATAGATTCTGCTTTCTTGGCTTTTTCATTGAGTAGACAAATTCTTCCATTTCTGAGCTTAGAAGTCAATTATAATTGTACCTGAATTCAATTTGTAGGGCAGTGAGCTAATAATGTTTTCTTCCTTAGGCTTTTCATGCTTTATGGGAAAGTTTGACTACATATAGCCCCATGTATACATAAGGAGAAGAACCGATCTCATTTCAGTGATCTAGAATATAACAAAACCTAACCAATTTCTTAATATTTAACACTCAATTTCTGGTAAAATGGAAAGATTTAATGATCAGATAAAATGCATCAGATGCTTTAAAAAAGTTTGGGTACATTTTTATCTTTACAGACGAGCTTCTATTTATTGGCAAAAACAAAAAACAAACAGACAAAAACAACCTTAAAAGGACGGGATTGTTTGAATTTACAACTCCTTCATTAGCAACCATAGTAATCTCTTTATAAAGGTTAGAGAAATTCTAAATTTTAGAATGGACTTACAACCACTGTGATAAGGTTAGTTAAAGCTATGATTCATTCAACTTTGATCACTGGCCGAGGGAGTCAAATTTTGTTGACCAATATTAGGGTGGCTATTGGGTGCTGAGCTAATTTAGATCTTTTGTACACAATTTTTTAAAAATGTGAGCAACATTTTAGTGTCATTTTATTTTAGAACCTTCTATTCATTGTTTATTTACTGCACATTTAAATTTGAGAGGAAGAGATGATAGTAACACAAATGGCATGTGCCTTTTCTAATTTTGTTCTTAGAAATATGAAGAAAATGCAACCAAAACAGATGTTAGGATTATGTGAACTTTGTTCTATGAAACAGTTCAGTAGTCTGTCCACAGATGCCTGTAATTGCTAAAGAATAGACAATAAAATGATTAAAGCCAAATCTTCTCTTAACATACATATTTAACAGCTATAGGGCAGATAAAATAAATTCTTATGAACTTATCTGATTATTTTAAAATCTAATCATGGTAACCATTCAATAAATCCAATTATGGATAGTTTTTTTTAAGAAGTTTAAATAAAAGGAATTTTCCAAATGTCAAGTTTTTATGAAACTATTATTATATAAAGAGTCCTAATAAATGCATTTGTTCTTTTTCTCTCCCCCCACGGAAGATAGACCATTCTTGAAACAATTTTGGAAAGAGAATTGAAGGTTCTTTTATGGATCTTGAATTTGGCAATAACCTTTTTAACTGTCCAGTGCCGGCAATTCATTTAGTTCCAGGTGATTTAAGTAACATTTCTGATAGCTCATTAGTGAGCTAGAAATAAAGCTTCCTCCTGTACTAACAAAACCTTAACTGGAGACTTCCCTCTATACCAGCGGATAACATTATTATGATTCTCTTTTAGGAAGCCTTTTTTTTTTTTTTTTTTTTTTTTTTTTTAAGATTGACTTTGTAATGTACTAAAGTCCTGATCTCTAGAGAAAGATCTTGGATATTCAGAATGGAATTTTATAGATAGATCAGTGGCCTTTTAAACTAGAGTTTGCAAAGAGTTTGGGACAACTTTCCAGGCAGTATGCTTGGACAGTTGTAAGAAAATCAATTTCTAGATACAATGTATGCTTATATAGTCCCTTCAGGAAGAGACATAAGCCTCACACGCCTCCTTCAACTTATCAAAACATCTGAAACTGTTAAGTTCCCTGCCTTTCCCTGTCCTCTACTTTTTCTTTTCTATTTCTGTCAAAGGTAAAACTTGCATATTTGGGGCTATGTTAGAATGCTCTGAGTACGGTCTTCTTTTCTCCCTAAACTTAAGGATCTGATCTTAGAAAAGTAAAGCCCAAAGGGTATAGAGAGGATTTGGGTAAATAAACTAGGATCAAGGTGCCTGAAATACAGTAGTTGGTTGCCTGTTGATCAAAATGACAGTAAAATTTCTGAATAAACTTAGAAGTAACATAATCGTAAGGAACCAAAGATCTTTGCGAATCAAGGACATGCCAAAGAAATCTCAAGGCATAGAAATTTATTCTGGTGAGCAGAATCCCTGCTATCTGGATTTATTACACTGAAGGTGAAAAATAACCTTTTTCTAACCTTTGCTCAGGGCGGACTTAAACGCTCTATATCATTTTAGCAGAGATTAAAAATATATCTAATTTTGTATTTATATGATATATGGTAGCAAAGGATTCACAGGTTCCCTTTCGTTTTATATTATTCTATGTGTAAGTCTATCAGCTTACCAAAATTTAACATATTTTATTACTTTTTCAGGTTCGTTATTTGCCGGTATTAGTAAACCAAGTCAAACAACATTTACTTCCCTCCACTCTTGTACAATTTATTGCCCCCACTCAAGTTGTATCTTAAACTATGCTTTTTCATATTATGGAGCAACCAAACCCTTCACTTCGAAAACCACTTTCTTTTTTAATATACCTTGATATAAACAAAGACCATATTCTCTATGATTGCTACTCAGTTGCACTTTTCTGCCCCTCTTGCTTATAGAAATGCTCTATCATCCATATTACCCCTGATGTTTAACCAAATGAAGTCATTCCTATTTCACAGAGAGAGCTAAGAGGTAGATATTTGAGCTGTGTTTGTCATTCACAGTCATTTTCGCAGATTTGCAAATCTCATACAAGCCTATGGCCACACACATTGATTTTACCCTTTTGTAAAGTGGGAAAAATGAATACTTAAATTACAACGATCCAAAGGTACAGCAACACTGTGATTGTGATAGACTGGTGAAGTTTTTTCATACCATATATTACTTAGAAATTCAGCTATCTAAAGATTACTCTCCAGTGCAATTATGTTTAGGTCCACCAGCAAACTGCAGAATGTAATTATTGCTGATATAAAAACATTTTGATGAGCACATAATTTTACTTTTTTTTTTTTTTAGATTTTTATTTATTTAACAGAGAGAGATCACAAGTAGGCAGAGAGGCAAGCAGAGAGAGAGAGAGAGAGGGAGGAGGAAGCAGGCTCCCTGCCCAGCAGAGAGCCCGATGCAGGACTCGATCCCAGGACCCTGAGATCATGACCTGAGCTGAAGGCAGAGGCTTAACCCACTGAGCCACCCAGGCAGCCCCAATTTTATGTTTTTTATAATCCTGGACATAATGTTGGAGAAATCTTAGCAGTAAACCTTTATAAGAAGTTTAGGAGGTTCATATTAACTAGTCTTTTCATGAGGACAAAAAAACTAAATGTTATAAGAAACAAAGCATGAGCTTGAATTATACATGACCATCAAGAAAATCAGAGAAAGATAAGTAGTTTTTCAAACCAAAATGATCACAGAAGTTACAGTAAACCAAAGATGTGCTTCAGTTATATAAACCTGGATTTATCTTCTTATATAAAGATGCTCTAAGCTAGCAAGTCCCCTAAGTATTATAATTTTGTTTTCTTAAAGTTCTAGCTCATTTAAATTTCAGAAGTTCAGTTTATTTTCTTGGAATGTGGGACTTTTGAATGAATGTGATTTTAAATCCCCAAAACAATCATAAGACAACCCATTTAACTTAGGCATTATCATATAATTTATTAATACCCACTAGATATAGGAAGGCATTTTTAATTTAAAAGTCCCTTGTCAATTAGAGAAATGCAGAAGCACAGAGGACTTTTAGCTTCAGTTCTGCAATCTCAGCCATGGGTCAAGAGGAAATAAACATGAAACTCATTAAGTTGAAATTTTCGTTCTCTTTTCCATGGGTATGTAATATGTTCTTGCACAAACAATATAAAAGCCTAACAAAACAATTTCTGTTGTTTCCCACCCAACAGAGAATAGAATCTCAGTAGTTAAAGATCATCAAATGGTCCATCATAGGATTCCCTATCATTGGTGTCACCAATGGGAAATAACTGACTTGGTCTATGGACATAAGAACCAAAAACAAATAATGTGGCCAGGAACCAGAAAGGAAAACAAAATCACAGAGTTAGGCTAAGAACGAGAAACTGAGAATCACTGAAGGTAAAGTTTCATTGTTAAGTTTTATTGTTGTTTGAGATTCACTCCCAGGACCAAAAAATAAAAAATAAAAATAAAATGAGTGTCTTCGGTTAAATACTTCTGGAAGGTGGGCCTGCTTGGGTATTTTAGTGGAACCTCCAAAGTTTGTCAAAAACATAAATTTGAAAAGTTTAAAATAGCATGCTTGTACAAATCCATAATAAACTCATGTTAAAGATATTTTTTTAGTTCAATAAAAGAATAGGTCAGACGGCAAAGCTGCTTTAAAGGAAAATCAGAGGAACATGAGTTATGTAGTCCCCCAGGAATGACATTCTGACTTAGAAATAAAACTAATTAACATTGTCCAGTAGGAAAGTAGAATCTTAACCTTTGGGGTTATCATTTCTTTTGGACAGAAAATTAACATGTAACTTCACAGAAGCTGAGCCTGTAATTAATCATAAATAGCAAAGTTAAACACAGGTTTATTCTCCTAGATAATTAAGTAACCCTTAGGTGAGCCTTTAAAGGATCCCCCAGTATGTAACTGAAAGAACATGCTACCTACTTTTTATTTTGCCTTATTTCCAATTTTGGGTATTTTTTATAACAGTACTAATAGAGAAAAACTTTTAGATGTCCTCTTAAAAATGTGAATGTTAAAATTAGATTTTTTTTTTAAGACAATCAAAGTAAGTTTGACTACTGAATAGACTATACTTAATCATCTAGTTCATCCATCCACCATGTTAAATGGCTCAGCCAAGAATCAACCTAGAGCTAATTATGGGTAGAAGAGCGGGAAGACTGATAATCTGAGATGAGCTAGGATGATGTCCAGTCCCGTGTTTTTCTTCCTATATTTTCCCTGCTCCTTTGTCTGTTTCTTCTGGTCTCCTAGTGCATGAGATGTATGTGTGCGCATATATACAGAGCATTCCTGGAATTTAAACTTGATAATCGTCTTGAAACTGCTGACAGGATAAAAACCCCCTATAATTAATGCTGCCAATCACAATCAGGACATATATTAATGCTGCTTTTTAAAAAGTGTTTCCATATCTTCTGTTGATGAATTAGCAAAACAGTCATGATTACATTGACAGTGAAGAGGTATGTATATGAATCGATGTCTAGAATCTAGATGTGTGTTTCCTTCTTTGCTGAGTTCAACTGTAGATAGAATCAAGTGGGAACTAGAAATGCCCTGAATTGCTGCCAAAATATGGTTAGGATCTTTACAAGAAATATTTCTTGTAAAAGCACATTTTAGATTGTGGTATTTAATAATTAATATTTTAAATTTTTAGAAAAACAGATCTATTATAATTGACCCTTTTCCCCTTTAAACTGTCATAGAACCTCACTTCTTAATCTGTGCTTTCAATAAATACAGAATTCAAATAGCACCTTTCATTTAATTTGTTTAGTTTTTAAGTCTCTTTACATTATCATAAATGTCTGCACAATGTGGGCAAAGACTTTTTAATTCAAAGTTATAATGCAGAAAACATTTTTGTGTATATTGATTTCATGGCCAAATAATTTAACATTTTTTGTTGGCTATTGTGTATTTAAATACATTGGAAAGAATACACATAGTTTTAAAGTACAACTCTAAAGATCATGATTAAAATGTACTTAGAGTCATTAAATGCATTATCTTGAAAAAGGATCTTTTTAGGTTTTAGTTTATTTCAACTCCTTAACTGGAACATGATTTCTAAAGGCAACATATTTCAAATTTACATTGTGGATTTCAAAGTTAATTAAAAATTTCAGTTCAAAGGATTACTCTCATGAGCATTTATGATGGAAAACCCTCCCTAGGAATATTGTGAAGAAGTTTTATTCATCTGAAGGATGTGTTTCTACATCATTTTGGACAGTGTGCGCTTTTATGACTGAAATTTGGTTTACTTCTCCTGACACATTTGGTTTTGTTTTTTTTCCTGTCAAGTTCACTGCCCATGAAAATACTGCTTCTAAGTTAACAACAAAACAACATAGCAAATGAGAGAAAATTGAAAAATATTACTGTAAAAATAATCATTCTAAAAAATAATAATAATCATTCTAAAATAATGACTATAAAAATACATCAGAGGGGCGCCTGGGTGGCTCAGTGGGTTAGGCCTCTGCCTTCGGCTCAGGTCATGATCTTAGGGTCCTGGGATCGAGCCCCACATCGGGCTCTTTGCTCGGGAGGGAGCCTGCTTCCCCTCCCCCCCGCCTGCTGCTCTGCCTATTTGTGATCTCTGTCCAATAAATAAATAAAATCTTAAAAAAAATACATCAGAGAAATTTTAGTGAAGTTTTCATCATACGGTTTTGGTGGACACATATAAGTGTGTACATTGAAGGTGTCCCTGAAAAATGCTGCAAAATGGCAAATAAGATATGTGAACTTGACCGTTAACAGAAGGCCTGTAGTGTTTATAACTGGCTTATCTTTACACATTGTACCTGAATATGAACAGTTACTTGTTTTGTGTCTGTTGCTATTGTAGTATCTGACTGTTTACTTTGAGACTGGCAGAACATACTAGAAGGAAAATATCACCATCACTTTCAACCTCTTAATTTTTCATTTTTTTCGGATGGTCACAAGCTAAGCTCTATTGAATTTCTTTAACTTTTATGACAAGTATATCCACTGTTCCTAATAATTTTCTCCATATTGAGATTAACATCTATGAGGGTGGATCTAGGTTTTGTGGGACCATAAAGCTTATAAAATTTGGAGGACCTCCTTTAAGAAAAATAACTCATAATAATGGATACACAAGTAGATTGCACAATTAGGCTAAAAATGAATACTTGGTTAGAATGAGAAAAATTATAACACTTTACAGAATTTTAAAAATTGACAGAAGACCAAAAGCATCATGAAAATCTAGGGCGGAAAGCCTAGTATTTGGGTTATCTTTTTGTCCACCTCTGTTATCTCTTTCATATTTTTGTCTATTTGATCTTTGAACACCTCGTCACATGACAAGAATTTAGTAACATTTTCTAAAGAGAGAGGGGCGTTTTTGCCTTAGCTTGGGTAATCAAAATTTACTTTGTATGAATGACAGTATACAATAGCTCCTTTAGCTTTTCAGCTTCTTGGCATGTTAAGTAAATTTTGCGGATTACCTGTCAATTTGGTAATACTTTCGTCAGGCTTCCTTCATATATGAATTGAAAGATTTAGATGTATTTTGCACATTTTCTGGTTCTATACATTTCAACTCTTGATTCTCTTCTTTTACCAAAACACTTCTAGTGCTGGATACTGTAGGAACATCTCATATTGGGCCGTGACTTCTGGCCCTGTACTTTCCCATCCTCACACCTGGTCAGTCAGCACTGTAGTTAATGGGAACATGCCTAGAAGCCTTTCCTAGACCAGAGTAGTTACCTGAATAGTTCTGTAGGCTCTGGTTTTATTATGTTATCTTGAAAAGTCATAATAAATAATCAAATAATAATCACAGTTAACACAAATAAGATTCTTAAACAAATCCAATCAACCAGGAATGAAAGTGCCAAAGAGTTCAGCAACCAGAAGGCCACTCCGTCATGGTCAAGAGCAGAATCTAAAGTCAAACTTATACAGATTTGAAATTGATGAAAGATTGTCAGGTCTTTAATTTCTTGTTCTCTCCAGAGAGTTCTGGAAATCAGAACTTGGAGCTTTAAACTTTAATATAGTTAATGATACCAGACATCTTTTAAAGTTGTTTCCTTTCATTCAGAAAGATACTGTATTTACTATATCATAACATAAATGTATGCTGTTTATCTGACTTTTTTCTCTGTATATTGAGTCATGGAAGCTTCTTCTCAAACCAGTTTTTATTGTTTTAATGTTGTCTTGCTAATTAGCTCTTTAGAATCCCTATGACTTCCTTTGGCATTTTTAACTGTTTTTCCTTTTAATAGCAACTGTTGCATCAAAATTACTTGAAAGAAGGGTCCCCAAGTTGATATCCTTGATCTGCTTTCTTCCTGTGAGCATAAGAAGAATCTATTGTTAAAATATCTTCTAGAGAAGGTGTGTATTTATACAAAGACTTTCAGGGACCTTTTTAAAAATGACATTTTTACATGATTTGAATAAGAAAGTAATTAGGATATCTGTCTAAATGATAATAAGAACTCTGGCAATTCCACTTTGAAGTTTACAGAAAGATGTAGATTTCATGTTTTAAAACAATTTGCTGCAAATATCAAAGCAGAAAGTATTCTTTCCTTATTTTTGACAAACAGGATGACTTTTCTAGATCCAGATAAATGATCTTGTATTTTGGTTTAAAAACACAGAAGTCTCAGATTATCTTCTTGCATTGAAAATGTAGATATCAAAGGCTCTAGGAAAAAAAAAAAATTAACCAAATCCTTTTCCCTGAAAAAATAGGAATGTAATAGAATATTCCTCTGCAACTTCTGTTTTTTAATATAGGATTCTATTAATTTTTCAGACATTCTATAAAATATTTATGAGGTTGTTTCAATTCAGTGATGTAGTGACATATACTAAAAACAGCAGTTGACTAAGATTAAGATAACTTTGTTTTAGGGATGCCTGGGTGTCTCAGTAAGTTGAATGTCAGACTCTTGGTTTCTGCTCAGGTCATGATCTCAGGGTCATGAGATGGAGAATCTGCTTGAGATTCTCATCCTCTGCCACTCCCTCTCTATTCCTGCTTTCTCTTGTGTACTAAAATAAATAAATCAGTCTTTAAAAAAGAAAAAAGATAGCTGCATTTTAGTTTGAGCCTCAAATAACCTTGTTCATACTGTTTAACCTTGATGAGCCTCAGTACTTTGTGCTCTAGAATGGGTCTAATTATAATACCTTGTCTACTTCTAAGTTTGGAGAATTGAATGATAAAATGTATGTGAAAATGAGAAGCAAATATATCATCCCCACAATTACTGTTGTTACTTAGAGATATTAGCAAGACATTGATCAATAATTAAACTTTTAAATAGTATTTTACATAATTACATTATTGGTAACGTTCTTTGTTGGTATGGAATTCTCAACAGCAGCATTATCAACTTTCTGGGCCAGATAATTCTTTGTTGTGGAGTACTATCCTATGCATTGTAGCATTTTTAACAGCATCCTTGGCTTCTATCCACTAGAGGCCAATAGTATCCTCCCTCCCTAGATATGACAGCCAGAAGATCTCCTGACATTGCCAGATGTTTATCTCGGGTAAAATTACCCCAGTGGAGATCCCTTGGATTGCTGTAAAGTGGAAGATCTTAGATTAGTTGGTTATTATATAGGTTATCAAAAAAATGGGGTAGGGCAGGCAATTATTGAAAAGTTAATACCTCACGTATTCTGTTACAACTGAAACATATAGAACATGTGAGCATTTATTTCCTGAAGGAGAGCCTTTACTTTGAGTCCTACCTCTCTCTTTTTTTTTTTTTTTCTAAACCAGTCCTTTCACGTATCTTCTCCAGTTGTTGGTACCTAGTTTTGAACAGTTGAGTAAAAGTAGAAAGGCAGTTATGAAATAATTTCAGGGCAGAAATTTTAAGAGAGAAAAAAATCATTTTTCTTTTAACCTCTCTGGGTTCTTGGCTAAGACTTCCCATCTCCTCAATAACAGAGTAACGGGGGGAAAAAAGCAAAAACAAACAAACAAACAAACAACAACAAAAAAAAACAAATGGAAGCTTAAGAACATGTGTACCTCTGGTATACACAAGAAAACTCCAAAATGGCCCAAGCCACTACCTTCAGTACCTTCTCCATCTAAAGATAAAAGAAGATGTTGGCTGGAGGCTGGGAGGCCAGTTATGGGAGGTTATCAGGAAGAGCATAATAAGCCTGGATACGGTGGTTATGCAGATTAAGTCCTGCCTTTTCCACTGATGAGAGTTTCTAGAGATTTTGTCATCCTTCTCTTCCTGCTAGAGTGGGAGACACCCTCCCAAATAGAGACTTCTTTTATCATTGTGAAGATCTCTTACCAAAAGGTAATTTCTACTCAATTTTCAGAGCTTCTCCTGTGTTTTCTGTTTCTTAAAAATAACTAGCACAAAATAATCAATGTCATAAGGAGGCATATTTTAGGGTGGTACATTTTGCTCTCCTTCAGAGCCCTCTATATTTTGTAATGTTTTTCTTTTCTTTTTTCTTTACATATCATCTGTATCCAAACCAAAATTAATTTTATGGCAACTTGTCTTTTTGAGTCTTTCTAAAGATTTCACTGTAATTTCCATAAAACTGTCAATTTTTTTTTCAGTCATTGTTTGACATCAGATTAAGAGATTCCTAAATTTCTTAACTTTCTTGGGAGTAGTGACTACAGGTCTATATAAAATAGAAGAATTTAAAGTTAGATGTAAAAATATATTTGAGATCCATTAATGAATATTTTAGATCCATTTGTTCATCTAAACAAAAAAAGTTGAAATAATTTCAATACCTATAGCAAATTCTTTTGTTCTGTAAAGAGGTGTTTTGAAAATGCCAAATGCCATAATTTTCATCAAAAGGTGTCCTCTAGGGCGCCTGGGTTGCTCAGTGGGTTAGGCCGCTGCCTTCGGCTCGGGTCATGATCTCAGGGTCCTGGGATCGAGTCCCGCGTCGGGCTCTCTGCTCAGCAGGGAGCCTGCTTCCCTTCCTCTCTCTCTGCCTGCCTCTCTGCCTACTTGTGATCTCTGTCTGTCAAATAAATAAATAAAATCTTTAGAGAAAAAAAAAAAGGTGTCCTCTAACATTGCTAACACTTTTATAATAAATGGTATTTATTGTATGCGTGTGTTTCCTTTTCCCCCCATTTTATATACCATTTTGTTAATACTTATTTGTTAATACTAATCAGCGTAGATTCAGAGAACAGTGGTACTGTGGTAACTTTGAGGGCTCTAGTGTACCTGGGTTATTGATTAATTTTTTTTAAGGATGATTGCCAAGCGTACATATACTACACAATATCATTGGGAAAATTTTGGAAGCCTTTCAAGGAATTGGGGAAAACTGAGTTAAAGAAGATAATGGTCTGAGAATCCAAATTGATTTTTTACTCCCCCGTGGATTTTATTAACAAGTCGTGAGTGCTAACTGACAAGGAAGCTTTCGTGTCCATCCAGCTAACGTTAGCATTCAGTATTTCACATGATAGCTAGAGACAGCATGGACATGGGTATGCGCATTCTTTTTAATTACTTTATAAAGGCGTTTAAGGCATTATCAAAGATAAAGTAGCTGCTCTGTTTTTTAACCTTCTTGTGTCAACAATTACTACAGAACAGACATTTCCTTGTATTAATGTTCGTGTGAAAGAATAATCCTCTCTTAGTACATGTGACCTTTCACATTTATTTATTAATCAAGACTAGTTCTTCAAGGAAGAATATATAGCACTATTTAAAATACCTTAAAATCCTAAAGCAGGGGGCGCCTGGGTGGCTCAGTGGGTTAAAGCCTCTGCCTTCGGCTCAGGTCATGATCCCAGGGTCCTGGGATTGAGCCCCGCATCGGGCTCTCTGCTCACCGGGGAGCCTGCTTCCCTTCCTCTCTCTCTCTCTGCCTGCCTCTCTGCCTACTTGTGATCTATCTGTCAAATAAATAAATAAAATCTTTAAAAAAAAAATCCTAAAGCATGATTTTATGTGTTATAAATATGAAATACTTAAAGTTTATTAAAGGATTCACTGTATCCTGATTTAGGTCAGTTATGTAAAAGATCCAAAAATCTGTTTGTTTTTACTAATGCTACATGCCAGACTAGTTACATTTGAAGTCATAGGAAAAAAGGTATTTCACATTAATTCCATTTATATTTCATGGGAAAAGTCATAGGTTAGAGTAATCTAAAGAGTATTAAATTCTTTTTACATAAAATAGTAACCTAATTCTAACGTTTTAACTTAACTTGTTTAATGTCACTGCTTTAAGGATCTGGAATCTCCTTGAATAATGACTCTCAAAGAGGAGTTCAGTCTGGGAAAATCAGATCTCCTTGCCTTCTACACAATGTCTGTCATAGACACAACTAAGTCAAGACCCTAGTGATATTTAGGCAACACAGAATAGTAAAAAAAAAAATGTCTGGACTGTGAAGGTAGATATTTGTATTCCAGCTACGACTCTTTCCAACCTATTCTGTGGCCTTCAAGAGTTACTTCATCTCTCTCAAGTCTCCAGCAGAGTCCCCAAAAATACCACACTAATTATCTCACCTATGTACTCAATCATCTCTGGAGGTTTTAGCCTTAGGTTCCAATAGTCTTTGTCATATAAGAAACACATTTAAAAAACACCACCATCAAAATATATTCCATTTTTCTTATTTTGGAATGGACACACGGCACTGTAAGAATCTTGTGATAGTAGGAATCCTTCGTTTGAATGTGAAAATGTTAATGTAACTATAGTCACTTGCTTTCCTTATTCTGAGAAGTAATTTTGCCTATTGAACTGTTTTTCATATGCCTTATGTTTATTTGAAAGGCTGAAGTGGAAAGTATTTGGAGTTGTGGCATGTAATAATTTACTACAGATTTAAACTGTAATTTGTATGAATTAGAAATAGCATCAGTGTGGTTAACTTGAATCATTGTATAAAATAATGGTAATAATTTAAGCAAAAAAATTTAAAATAATTATGTAGGGAAAATAATTAAATGTATTAATAGCTTGGAAGTAGACCATGGGGTAAGAGAGAAGGGTGGGAGAGTTTCAGTCTTTTATATATATGGGTTTTGTTTGTTTATTTGTTTTAAGAAAGAGAGAGAAAGCACAGGAGAGGGGCAGAGGGAGGGAGAGAGAATCCTTAAGCAGGCTCCATGCGCCCAGGTGAAGCCCCATGTGGGGCTTATCTCTCGACCCTGAGATCATGACCTAGCCAAAATCAAGAGTCAGATGCTTAACCAAATGAGCCACTGGGTGCCCCAAAACATATACTTTTATAAAACATAAATAATAAATTAAAAATATAAAAACAGAGCATGAACATATGCCCTTATCTAATATCTTTATATATCTTTATATGTATTTTTATATATCTTTATATCCATTTTATATATCTTTTTTTATATATCTTTATATCCATTATATCTACTCATATAGTTTCAGTGAAGATCTTTGAAGCAGTAAAGATAACATTTTCACTCTGATTTTGTGTTTGATTTTTATATCAAAGTATTTTTGCTTTTGATTTATATTTGACCTTTTCACCTCCTTTTCCTTGTTTTGAAGTTCTTCAAGCTATTCAGTTTAATTCTTCAGAGCCTCTATTTCCTGCCAGTTTCTAGTATAGATAGTAGGTAAGTAGCAGTTGATAACTAACTGAGATTAGTTCTAAAGAGAAAGTATCAAGGTTTGAGCCTTGCACACTCTGGGGTTTGGCCAACTGGAACAAGACCAAGCCAAGTCTCCTGGGCAACAGGCAGGAGCTGAAGGCAGGCCTTCTTTGCTTCAGAAGTGGTATCTGACTGTGGACTGACTAGCATGTGATAAATCCATTAAAAAAGAGGTGATTAGAGAAATCAGACATGGAAAGATGGACTTAAGGTTTTGGAGCTCCATATCGAGGTAACAAAGTCCCAAAAGCAGAATGACGCCTCTCATAGGGAAGGAGCGTGCATTCTGGGAAGAGCAACAGAGGGCCCCTGCATTCTCAGGGTTGGCTTGTTTCAGAAAAAGGATCACTGTGGGCACAAGGGAAAGTTTCAGTGATAAAAGGGCTCTAAGCCAGATTGTAGTGATAAAGTTGTCGAACTCTATTAAGTGTTCTAAAACTCAAGTATGGAAGAAGGAGAATAGGCCTATGGAAACCATCTTTTCTATTAAAAAAAAAAAAGTCATAGAGGGTTTTATATGAGAATATGGCTAAGTGTTTACATTTTATGTGTCCAGATCTCCAACTCGATTATGAGCATGTTAAAAACAGCACCTGTGCCTTACTCATTTTTTTGTGTGTCATTCCTATTCCCCACTACAATATGTGAGACAGAGAAGTTAGATATTTTTTGAGATGAAACAATAAATAAAATTCTCATATATATTGAGATGTTGTTAATAGAATAGTAGACCAGTTTTATTAACATGGTATTTTAGATCATATTTTTATAGGCATGTATATAATCTTATTTTACCATGCATGTATTTATTTACTTATTTATTTGTTTTTTAAAGATTTTATTTATTTAGATGACAGATGGAGATCAAAAGTAGGTAGAGAAGCAGGCAGAGAGAGAGGAGGAAGCAGGCTCCCCACTGAGCAGAGAGCCCAACGTGGGGCTCGATCCCAGGACCCCAGGATCACAACCTGAGCCAAAGGCAGAGGCCTTAACCCTCTGAGCCACCCAGGTGCCCCACTATGCATGTATTTATGAAATTTAATATATACGCATAAAATTCAGGGGACCTAAATTTTTACCAAAATCTGAAACTATGGTAGGTAATGTATACATAGATGTATATGTATATAATTAAACTATAAGTATATATATAATTTTTTGGTGGAGGCAGAGATAGAAAATATAGTATTCTCTAACCAAAAATATCATGGTGATTCATTGAACTTTTTCACTCAGAGGAAAATAGCTTCTTTAGCTCAGGAAAAAAAAAAAAAGTGGTGCATCTATCTTTCATATCCATACTGGAGGGAAGGGCGATACAGTTATTTCTGGAAACAGTCTTCTGAGAACAATGAATTTCTTCCCTTCATGATAGGGTCCATTTTAGATTATTTTATTTTATATCAAATTCTCAAAGAAACATGGCCAAATTTGAATTTATAGTCTGCAAATTTCCATTTTTAAAAGCAAACTAGTTCCTGAGGAATGCAGATTTTTAAAAAAGGCAACTAAAACCTCAAAAATTCTCTCCTTTTTTCTTCTTACGCTTAAAAAAGTACATGAACATACTGTTTTTAAATTTAGGCTTAAAAAAAAAATGTCCTCATGCTGAGTTCTCGTTTGCCAAGTTTCAGCTTGGAGAGAATTTTTATAGCTTTTATAAACCCCTGAAATAGAACATTTTAAGTGGAAATCCTTACACACTTTTAGTGAGGGACACAAATCTTGCTACCTTTAAGACTGAAGGTAACTTTTCATCATTTAGAAATGGTGGCAATGACTTGATGTCGTACTTTTCTTAAGGACAGACACTTTTGTTGAGCTGTATGTTTGTTATGTTAAATTTTGTATGTGATATATCATTTTAAAATTTTAAAATGTGCTTGTCCTCACACCAAGGGTAGTTTATATGTAAAAGCCTTTGTCTTAATCTATCTTTTTGATGTCACATATACTGTGACATATACCTATTAATATATATACCTATTAATTAAATATGTCTTGTGATATAACTGCTAAGTGTGGTTTAGATTCAGTATGGAAGTTAGATTTGTTGCAGTCACATTGAACATGGCTGAATATCTTAGGAAGCTGAAAAAATCCTCTGTTAGAGCCTTGAACTCTCCCTTTCTTCATGTAAACAAAAGGGTCAGTTGTCCCTTGGGGAAACCCAGAGTATATAGGGGTTTTGTTGGGTCCCATCTCTGTCATGAGGATTTAGGGCCATTGGAACAAAAAATCTCACTTCCAACGTGAGAACACGTGTTATTTTACTGCAAACAGAGATCATTTATAGGTGGGAGAATGGGAAGGGAAAGAACGGATGATTGAATCCTTGGGCTCAGAGTAGGCAGGGCTGGGAAGAGAACAGATGATGAACGTGCTCGGCAGCGGGAGGTCGCCATTTTTTCAGGGACCTGAATAAAACGGAAGGAAGACATGATGCCAAATAAAGGTCAAATACATGCATTATATTTTGGTTCTCTCCAGAGAAAAAGATTTTCAAGTAGCAATCTATGTTTAATTTGGATAGTATCTAGTAGAACAGAATGTTCATAATGTAGAAAATTTATAGACAGCTAATAAATTCTATTCTAGCAGTTAATTCACATTAAAAGAGACAAAAGTCCTTGTTTTTCCTGGTACATGTCTGTGGCTTCTTTCTTCCACCAGAAAGACAAGAATTTCAGATTTGGCAGGAAGTGTGCTTTTTAAACTCTTGACATGCATACTCTCTGACACAAGTGCCCTAAAAGAAAGACCAAACAGTTTAATGAAGGACAACTTTAAAGGAAAAAAAAAAAAAGTAAAACAAACTACTCTAAGACTAACATTTAGTCCTTGAGACAGGTGTAGACATCAGTAGGCAATATTGCTCTACCGCATTCTTAAAATCCTTTACATTTATTTCTTCAATTGAAAGAGACTTTCTAACATTTGTTTCTAGAACTAATTCTGATAACCTTGACATTCAAAATGGAGATAAAGGATAGATAGCTTTCCTCTAAATGCTTCAATATGGCAGAAGGAATTATGTAATATTTATAAATAAAGCATCGTGACATCTGTGTTGAATTCTGAATCGACTTGTTGAGCTGTGTAAGAGGTAAAAGAAGGGACTTACTTTCAAGATGTGAAATTCATAGAGAAAGCCAAGGTCAAAGTCAGAGTGGGACTCAATGCAAAAGATATTCAATCTTAATGAAAATCTCTTCTAATAAGAAATTGACAGTTGAGGAAGTTTCATCATCAAAAGTTTTTTTTTAGGGCCTAAGAGACAAAGTCCAAAAGAACTGAGTTGCATTAATAGCTAGTTCAAAATTTATGGCTTAGAAAGAACCCATTAATAGTTTTTGGAGTGAAGCCTGAGTTATAGAGGGATGACCTGAGCTCTGGTACGAGTAATCAATCAGTTCAGTGTCTGCAACTGCAGTTTTAAGAACTCTTAAAAAGGTTCCTCTTTGGCCACTTAAAAATGCTTCATAAAGGATAAACCTATCACAGGCCATGTTTGGTGTATATTTTATATAGGTCCAATGTTTGTCTGCAGGGGAGAAGGAAGAAGAATGGCACAATGAGGATTGTTTCCAGATATGTGTGAGGGAATGTGACTAAACCAAGCTTTGAAGGGTGGCCAAGACTAAGATAAGTGGGATAGATTGGGTCCAGGGTGGATACTGGAGGAAGAGGCACAGAGTCTCCTTTGAATCCAGGAGATCTTTACCGTAAAGAAATAGAGTTGAAGACACAGAAGCCCAAACCTAACTGGGTGAAATTAATTGAACTTTATTAGTGCAAAACCATTGATGTTTGCAAAGGAGGGTAATGTTTCATGCAGATTAACTTCTCTCTACTCTCAGGGAGGGGAGCAGGACCCTGGAAATCTGTCTGAATGGCAGGTATTACTGATGAAAGCAGATTGATGGCCATAGCATTGAAGAGAGAGGGAACACTGTCACATGGACGAGAAGAGATTCCCACGGCTCCATGAGGCATTGTACATTGAATAAGAGAGCATGCCAGGAACAAGAAAATCCTTTAGGTTGAGTTTGACTCACCAGGATGTAAACAGGTTCCTTTTTTTGTTTTCTGTAACTCACTTCTTTTGGAAATGGACCAACTTCTTTTAAACTCCCCTGGTGAAAACTCTGTTTTGATTACTTTTTTTCTTTGTAAAATGACAAGAACTTTCATTAGTCTTGAAGGAAGAATTTTTACCACATTATGGTGATATAAAATTAATAATACTAATGAAAATGGAATTGGGTTTATCAGGTCTAATATTTGGCCTAAACTATGATGTTTAACATGCTATTTGCCATGAACACTGCAAGGTCCCTGTGGTGTTTACTGCCCTTTCCCACACTAGACTGCGAATTCCTTGATGGGAAGGATTTACGTCTTACATGTCTCTATATCCTCTGCCTTAACTTCATGCCTGGCACCTAACAGGTGCTTCATAAGTGATAACTCAGTGAATAAATGGAAGCCTGTCATGATTTCTGGCATTGATTGGTTTATCATATGCTTTCTTATTGGAACAGACCCTCTTCTATTAGGAACTCATCTACTTCTTTAAAGACATGATGAGAGTTTGGCCTTAGGGAAAACATCTTCTGGATTCATTCATCATTACTTTTCTTGCATATTTTCATGCAGAAAACAATGGACCAAATCCAATTATTACTAGTTCTTCACACACGCAGATTGTAACTCACCATAAGGAGTCCCTGAGATGAATTTAAAGACACGAATGAGAGTATTTGATTGGCCAATGTTTTTGTTTAGTTCAGGAGAAGGAAAGGCAAAGCCCCAAATGCGGCACAGACAGAAACTCACAATTCAAAACTTTTTTTTAGAAATGACCCAAGTGGTTCGTCCTTCCAGGGTATGCTGGAACATGCAGCAGTCATGAATACTTCCAAGAAAGTAGATTCTGAGTTGGAGAACATTTGGACTCACTTCCAAATGACTCTGGCCTCAGAGTTTCTGTAGTAGTGAGCTACAATCTAGAAAGGTCTAGGTTTCAGAAACCATAGCCGGGCTACAAGGAAAGGTTTTTCTAGCTTCTGTTTCTTGTGCCGTTCAACAAGATTTAGCAGGAAATGCAGCCAAATTTAATGGTTGTTTCCTGATGAAAACCAGACATACTTTCAAATTATCCTCAAGCAGTACTGAGCAGACTAAAGGCAACTAGAAGAGCCCACTGAGGTGAAGATGGTTGAGAAGTCCCAGCAAAGCAACTGGATATGAGATACAGTCTCACTATGTTAGGACACCATGCATTTTCCAAACAGTATTATAGAAAAAGTGGTAGAGAAATTTACTATGTCATGAAGCGCATGTTGGATTCATCAACTCAAGATAGTATTAAACAGGTATTCGTTAGTAGGTATGAAGAACTTTGATTTCCATCAGCTCTACAAATTGGAGGAATTCTTTCAGTGGGGTATAATCTTTCCCTGTTAATATCCTACCATCTTTAATATTGAATATGACACCATTTTTTCTCTAAAAAGAAAGTACACATCATCTGTGTTGATCCCATCACACGTGTGATCTATGGCAATTCCTTGTCTTGTCTTTAAAATGGCAAATTCTTTGGATATCTTCGTAGAAAACTTGGGTTTGGTACTTCCATTGAACCACACAGTAATTAAGGTGTGAAATGAAATACAGAGCCTATGTGTCGGATTTAAATAAGTATGTTAAGGTGGTCATTACTATTCAGGAGAACGTTTTGCTTTTTTATTTCAAGAAGACAGATTATTAGCATTTTTTTCATGGAAGAAAGTAAAAAACTTGTTGTGAGGAGAACTTTCTTACAAAAAAGCTAGACAAAAAAAAAAAAAAGCTAGACGAGCTCTTGCTGGCCCACCAATAGCAGAATGACAGTGCAGTTTAGTAACTTAAGCAGCGCATTACGATTCACAGGCTACGCAGAGGCCTCACCCTCGGGCCAGACCTATAGTAGTTGTAAGAAAATGATTTATGTGTTGTAATAAATGTTACTTCTCAATCTGTTTGCTTGTTCAGTGGTTGAGGTCCCAAAAGAAAAGGTCTATCTCAAATTAGGACTGGCATGTATTATCTGTCAACTTTATATAGTACTGTAAAAGTCATTCAGCTGACAGTAATATTAGCAGAATGTTTTATAGGTTTTGTGCTGTGTGAAGCCTTGTATGGGTGAGAAGAGGCGATGGGTCTGTGGGGCTCTGTGGTCTGGGATAAAGTTGCGTGTAGATGAGTCGTTTCAATGCTTCTCTGTAAATGAACATCTGGTTCCCATATTGATTCCATGTGTGAAAATGAGATCAGCCCATATAATGACCAGAATCAATCAGACTTCAGCCGAGAAGTAACATACACTGGTCTTGATTTGTTAGACAACCAGAACTGGCAGTACCTTGCATAATTTGGCACCAATTCACAAAGATTAGGCTGTTTGGGGGCCTGGGTGGTTATTAATTTGAAACCCCCCTTAAATATTTTGCAGAGTAAAATCAGCTGTAACTTATTTGTCCCAACCCCCTCCTTTTCATACTACCTCTAATTGTTTTAGACAAACAAGTGGGCTTGCGGCCTGTTCACTTTACACAGGAAGACATGAATTCTTTGATCCATACAATATTCTTTAGCTCAACCTTGGAGCTATTTACTGAGGAGATTTATTTGCAGACAGACAGTAGAACAGTTCTTTGTGAATAGAAATGAGTACAGCTTCCACGGGTTTTTCAGCTCATGTTTCTGCTACTTACCGTAAGGGAGATAAAACTAAGCCATCTTTATTTTTAACAGGAATCACTCTTTTTTCAGTATTTTTGAAAACTGAATTAGACCATCGACCTCCCTTTTTTCCTCCTCACACTTTACAATTGTTAAGAACAGAGATCGACCAGATACCATTGCATTTTTGCACTGTGTGTAATTGTGAAGAAAAAAAAATTGTGAGATTTAAAACAGGACAGATGTTGACTGTAAACAGTTTACGAATGTGTCTCCTTAATTTCTGGGTACAAATGAAACTTACCTGTGTTGTACTGATAGTAGATATTTGAAGAAAAGAGAGAGCTATAATTGTCGAAATGTAGCTTTAAACGTTGATTATTGCTTTCAAACAGTTTTAAAGAAAGATAGAGACTCATTGACTCTGAATGTAGGTAATCTTATTTAGGTAAGTATTTAAACCAGTATTTAATTTTTCCTCCAATTAAATGAGTTATTTGAACAAAGCCTCTCTAAATGCTTTAAATATAATGGGCCAGACAATTTAATAGGAACAAGAACCAGACAGTTCCATAAATATATCTTTTTATAATTTTGTAAGATAAGAATTCCATTAAGACTATTTGATTTCTACTTATGATAGAGAAATTTGAGTCATGAAATCAGTTCTAGGGATAATTCTTAATTATGTCTGATAATAAATTATAAACTATATTCTCTTTTGTCAGCACGGAGCTTCATTTGCTGGGCCTCCTGATAACGAGTATAGGAAAAGTCATCTTCCTTAAATTTTTTTTCCATACACATTTGTAAATTATAATTAAAAACGTGTTTCTTCAGGGAAAAGTCACTCAGGATCTTCTGATTTTTTACCTGCAGGTCACTTTAGGTCATTAACATCATTTATGGCTTCGTTTCTTTTGTATTTTCTTTTGAATAATTTACCAGTAATATTTTAGAAAACCGTGAGTGGCATCCTATAAATCTTTGTAGTTAAGATAAACTGTGTCCCCTGAAAACCCAGAACTATTTTGACTCCTAAAAAATAACAGTGAAGCAAATATTTTATTTTCTACAATGCATTTTTAGATTGTAGATTAACGTTGACAGATTTCGAGAGGCATTAAAGTTTTGAAATTTACTCACTTCCACCTCTAAATAAGTTTCCTAATTAAGAAATATAACTTCGGGAGCAAAGCATTTTCAAACACTTATGCATGCTTTTTCTTTCTTTCTTTTCTTTTTTTTAAATCAGGAAGCTTTTAAGTCTAAACAAGCATTCCGTCAGTAAGTCCTAGTTTTTCAAAATCTTTCAAATTGCCTCCGTAAGCTTAAGACCTAACTTTGGTAAACAAAAGTGTTCACGTTTTTGCCAAATGCTTTACAAGATCACTTTGCAAGAATCATGTCTAAAGATACTGGAACCAAATGCATCCCTCTGCTAAGTAGCTCGATTATTTGTTCCTTGTAAAAAAATAAAAGGATTAGGAGAAAGTTTTAAGGAAGAGTTCTTGTGCATCTAGGTAGAAATGGGCAGGACAAAGGCTTTTTAATTTCAGACCATCAGATAACACAATCATACACAACACTTATTATAGAAGATACACTATCAAGACGTCACATACAATTGAAATTTCCAAAAAAGGGCGAAGTGTGTGGTTGTCTCACACATTAAAACAATTTCAGCGCACATGTGTTTTCCTGTTTCATACGACTGGCCTCAGGTAAGAATTCTTGCATATTAAAAATATTACCACCGTGATTTCAAAGTGAGGCCAAGTCCTGTTATTGGAATGTGTGATAATTTACCATCCTGTCTACACCATAAGTGAAACCATGTTAACAGCAACCATGTCTAAACATGGTTTTCGTTATACTTCATACATGGTGTGGACAGCTTTATATTTCATAAGACACTTCTTTATTGTCTTTTTTGTACATTGGTTAATTGAGCATAATTCTTTCATTGAAACCATCCATAAATGCTAATTGATAGTGACAGTAACCTTAGGAGCATTCTACACATACCCTAAAAAAGCATTCTTGCCTTTACAGAGGCACATTTGATATGATAAGACATAGTTTTACCAGAATAACAAATGATGGGGCTTCCTACATGGGTACAATGGCATGTGTCTGGTGCTTTACAGAAATGCCAGCCAACTTGTCCCATACAGCTACTGTATCTTTAGAAGAAGACGTCCTGTGACAGTTTCCTAGCCAGAAATTCTCTTAAACCTAAAGAAGCTCTCATTTTTACTTTATTTCAACTTTATTATAAGGTGTAATTTTAATATATACTAATATATATTAAGAAAGTTAGTTACAGAATTCTTAAGGTAGGTGTTCATGCATTTCAAAAGCAACAATCTTCAGGGGATTTTGGAAATAAATATACCTAATGTAATAATTTCATGGAAAATGACTCCGTGCTATCAGTATCACTCATCACGGCATGGCCTGACTTATGCTAAGAAAATTATTTCCCTTAACAAGATTATTGAAGCTTCCCATTCAGCCACTTTTTTTTTTTTTTTTTTTTTTAAGAAATATGTGTAATCATGGGGAAAGGGCTGGTTCTCAATTGGGTGCATTCGGTTTTGAACATGAGAGTGGTAAATGACATTAATAAAAAGTTAAGATCTAATGATGGGGGGGTTCTGAACACTCTGAAATAGTCTGAACTTTATTTTGGGGGCAATAAGAATCCTATTGGCGGCCTGGTTGTCCTCATGTATCATTTAGTAGTTGATTCAAGGAAACAAAATGTGAACAGTCTTTGTTTCGGTAGTCCCCAGAACACTCCAGAGCTGCTTGGCCATTGTGCCTCATTCTCATTCTGCTTGCCCTGGGAATATATGGGGCCTGGTAACCCTTCTTCCCAAAAGACAGACGCAAAATAAGACTAAATATATCTATTTTTGAATAGTGTAGGTGACATTTAATAACCTGAAGAAGAAGCATTATAGTGGAGTTGAACTCCAGGATTTGGTAACTAGTCAGCAGTGAAAAGGATTTGAGAGATGATAGGAAGGATGCAAGGAAGTTATCCTGCCTGAGATAGGAAACACAGCACCAAAGCAGGTTGGGTACGTAGTATATAGATTTTGCTGGGAGAAGTTGGATGAAAAAATCACTTGCATATTTTACACAGACCCTTAAAAAATATGCAAATTGTTGTCTACAGTAATAAGGGTGAGTAAATTTTATCCACCCTCATGATAATACCAAAGAAGGGAAAACATGGTTTTCATTGCAGTAGTAAGTTGGTGGTACAAATTACATTACCATGTTAAGAAAAAAGTGTTCATTCCTTTTCATCAAACCAGAAATAACTCCAAAATTAATCAAGATGATGATGGAATATGTATTGTGGGTAGGTTTGTATCATGAATAATAAAGACGTTTTGCCCCTTTCAAAGTTATTTTTTACCTCTTTGTGTTGTCAACATGAATTATAATTTTTCTAGAGCTGAGGGATCGTCAAGAAACCTGGCCCAGCCCTCTGATTTTTAAATAAAACTGAATTTTGCTATATATTTTAGTTTGGAGGTTTTTACTCCCTTTCAGGATATTTGATTTATTCCAGTATTTACCAGTTACTTTTTAATAATTCTGAAAGGAGCTTTTTCTTAAAATGTAGATCATCAATCAAGAGGGCCTTATCCGGATCCAGGATTAGATTTAAACTTTTTCTGTTGGCTGTTGTTATCTTATTTTTATTTTTAATTTGATGGCAGTTTTTTGACAGCTAGGCTGAATTATCTAATAATTTACCTGCATCTGTGTGTTATCTTAGGTGTCATTCTTAGACTATTTTATACACAAAGAAAAACACTATCAGGCAGGGTTTTATCATTAAGTTATATAGTAAGGAATTCAGATTATTTCTGGGTATTTATATTGAAGACTTTGAAAGTAAATTATCTTAAAAAAAAAAACCTTCACCATGAATAAGGATGAATATACATTTAGTAATAAAATATGAAATAAATGGGATGCTATTTTTAAAAATGTGTATATGTGTACATGTTTATAAATACTGTAAACATGATTAATTGACCTACTGTTTTTAACAGTTTCACTCACTGCTTCTTGGTGTCCCTAGTTCCCTGTTCAGCATTCAGACAATTCACATGGCACATGTTTGTTGAGCACCTACTGTGGGCCAAGTGCAGTGCCTTGTTTCTGGATGTTTTATTTCAGCTCAGGATTTTGCCATTTGCGTAGGTGCTGTATAAGCTGCGGTCTCAGAGCTTTCAGGTGCTTTGACACTCAAAGCCTTGTAAATATCGACATTTCTGTACTTGGGCTTCTCTTTTCATATCCCTTGTGTTTTGCCTGGATCCTGCATCAAAGAGATAAGGGGAAGGGAGTTGATAATTGGAGGTAATAAGCCTTTCATTATTCTAGTTTTTGAAGTTAAAGCTCTTATTAGTGCCCAGGTCTCCAGGGTGTTCTCATCCGCTTTAAGCTGTTGGATTCTGTTCTCTGCCGACTTTCTCCAATTTTGATCACTATGCTTTTAGAAAACTGAAACCATACCTCAGAGAAGAGTGTCGTGACTTCCCTGATCTTACCCTGATCTCATGACTGTATTCTATTCTAATCAAGAAAAAAATCGGCTCAGATCTGCAGCGTATCCTGAGGGTGGGCCTATGTTCGTCCAGGTGCTTAGTCACTTTTACACCGTGGAGGAAAACCCGTTTCCCACGTAGTTCAGTCTGTGTTGGCTCGATAACACTGAGAAGGTAGACGTGAAAACCTTTGCTTGACAGTGAATCACCAAACATTGTAAGCAGGGGAAGGACAAGATGAGATCTGTGTTTGGGGAACTTATTCTGCTGGTGGGGAGGAGGGAGACCTGAAATGGGCAGCATTCCAGCATCCAGATAGGAGGAAACCAAGAAGAAATGGAGCAAAGTGCTGGACCAGGGCAGTGGTATAGATTTACAGAAGAGCAGTAGTTCAGAGGATTTTTAGACGTTAAGTTGGCAAAGATTCGCTTTGCCTTGTTCGCTGCATTGTGTGAGGGGGAAAAAATGACTTCCTATTTTGGCCCTGGCTGACAGCATGAAAAGTTGTACCATTTAGAAAGATAGAGAACTAAGAAGTAACAGGGTTTGTGTGGGTGGGGGTGATCATGTGGCTCTTAATGCTATGATTTGTTTTTGATGGACTCTTTGAATTTCACATGTTTAGATTCACCCTTTAAAACTGTCAGCAGGTGAGAATGTAGCTCCAGGAAATATTTTTGTTTTGGAAATTAGGGATATTTAAATATTAGTTGAGACGTTGGGCATAGATGAGTTTTGTCAGGGTTCAAAGCTTCTCTTGTGGTTAGTGGATTCCTAGGTTACAGCAGTTACACCATCTCATCTTTCTATTTGCATGTCGATCTCCCCACTAGCTGGTGTAGACGTGAGGCCACAATCCTCTTTATTCTTTTAGTATCTCTTCCACCTAATACAACACTGGAATGTGGGCTTTCAACTGTGTGTTTAGTGAATGAATGGATAGACCCATGTAGGAATAGACTGAAGATGCATCAAGTGAAAAGAAAGGAACTCTGCGGAAAATATGGTTTGGGATTATATAATACTATTTTTGTAGAGTAGCAGTGCCACAACTTTGATGAGAACCTGAAGAGACTGGTGGGTATTGGCTGAAGCCAAGGGAGGAGAGAGAGAAGAGAGAATTAGGAGTTATTAGTAATCAGGCTCATTTAGCCCCTTCCCTAGCCCCACGCCCCCAGCTCCATGAGAAAGAACAGTGAAAGAAATGACCTCATAACCAGACCTATACACATGTTCCTAGTATGTCAGGTTCATATGGTTGAAATTTGGGATTCTCTGTCACTGTCAAGATCACATGCCTGGCCTATATTGGCATTTTTCCCCAGTTCATCATGTGGTTGTATGTCAGTTCAGCTGAATGACTGACACCCTAATCTGTGTTTTTCCATACATCGAATGATAAACTGGCAGCAGCATTTAAAAAAAACAAAAAACTGTTTCCATGTCTTTAGGAACTATTTGAAGGTACAATTACTCAGCATGAAGGTTCTTGCAGAATTCAGCGAGGATGTATTTTTAACATGTCACGCAGTTAGTTAGTCGCTTTTGTAATAGTAGATGTGGATAGCTGGGGCAAATCTAATTACTCAGAATTGTACCCTGTCTAGTAACAACAGAAGGATGACATTGAACTTGTGTAGGTAATTTAAGAAATCAGCATTTTCCCAGAGCACTTCATGTCATAACCCAGTGTCACAAACAGCTTCACGTTATCTCCTAGCTCCCTGTATTCCATCCAGTTGTAGGAAAACATCTTTATACCATCTAATCAATTATACTGCTCAGACACAGCAGATGAATTCAATAATTTCTCCTAATCTGTGTTTGTTAAAATTTTTTTAACCTCCAAGAACAGTAAAGCAGCATTTCTTCTGCCCCCAGAAATGGTATGGAAACACTTCAGACAGGCTGACTCCATTACTAAAGAAAACTGTGTGTTTCAGGAGACACCCCGAACTTATGGTTTTGATTAGGGCTTCTTCTTAGATTGCTTTTAACTTTGTTGTTGTTTAGAAGCAAAGCCTGATCTGTAAAAGATCTCCATTTGAAAATCTTTGTTAGATTTTTTTCAAAACCAGAGCATTTTGCCTTCAACCGCTTTGAAATCATGTGTCCTCTTGAGGGTAGAATGCACAAAGGACAGGAAAAGGAAGGAAAGAGGAACCTGGTGTTACTACACAAGGAATCTATTGGCCCTGGTCAGTCTTAACGTTTGAGTCTCATTATGAAAACAACCAGAAAGTGCTTTGTTTTGGGCATATTGATTCATTAGTAGTACACCCATATCATTAACATAGCACCTTACACGTCCTCAAGACTTTTGCTCAGTGTAATCTTAAAACACTTTATAAAGAAGCAAGAAGATTTTATTGGTAGTTAAATTAGCATAACTGTGACTCAATTGCCTTTGTCATTTATCAACATAATTTCAGAGTTTTGGAAATAACCAAGGAGTCTTTTGTCTCTGAAGCTACATAACCATCGTGTCAAAAGTAGCTCTTCAAAAAAAAAAAAGTAGCTCTTCACCTGTCCTTTCCTTTCTTGTTCTAGGAAATAAAAATGGGAAGAATAATAGTCAAATCACAAGTTCTGCTTAAGGCATAAGACTGCTAATAAATGCAAAAAATTTTACATGATTTCTGAAAACCTTTGTCTTTTCTTTGGATTTAAAGGTAGCTCATTTTTTTCAAAAGAATTCACTTAATACCATAGTAAGTAGGTTAAAAAGGTGAATAAACATTTCCAATGCAGGGAATCTATTCTGAAGTCTTCCACACCGCCCAGGTGGGAACTACTTGCAATAGAAAGAGGTTCCCTTATTACAACTTCAGTAAACAACCAGGATTAGGTCATTTCTGTCTGGGGCTCTATGTGTTTTCTTTTAGTGACAAGAAGTGTGTTATAATGAATCATGGTTCCGTCAACCCTGGCATTTCCTCAAAGAAATACATGTCATGAAGTTCCTTTAGTGTTTTCAGCAAGGTTTGATTTTCCTTATTTTGTGTAACATGAACCTTCTGTTATAAATACATTAAATCCCACACCTACAGAATTCAAATATCTAGTCATGGCTCCTGCTACATTATATCATGTTTTCCTAGCTTATCATGTTCTATATAAGTGAATTTTCCAAATTCTGAAATTATTCTTCAAGCTTAAAACTGAAAAAAAGGGTGGTGGGAAGAAAGCCAGAAAACTTTTTTTAGGGGAGCTCTTCCTGAAGTATTTGGTAAACTGTGCCTGGTGGAAGTCTGTGAATCAACTGTGGTTTCTTCTCTGGCTTTACTGACCATTGGTACATAGCATAGCAGTGCTCATTGCTCTTTCTAAGTCACATCTGATCTGCTACGGTTTTTGAGTTGTTTTGTCTGTCTCTTACAGTGTTCTTACTTAACATCTAATATTTCTGGCTTGCCAGTGTTGTTAGATGACCTTCCCTGTCCCTCTTCTGTGACCTTGTTTTTTGATGCCCCTAGTCCACTGAGGAGTTCTAAATTTTAAAAGAGGAGAAAAGACGATCTGAACAAGGACATGGTGAGTTTTATTATTAATAAAAGTATGATCTTTATGTATGGCTTTCCTTCCATCCATTTTGACTGAGAAGCTTATCCTTTGGACATTTGTCTTAATTTTGGAGAGAGTGTCTTATCCTTGGTTTTGAACTTCAGGATTGTTTTTTTACTAGAGAGTCACCTGGGTGGCTCAGTTAGTTTCAGTGTCTGACTCTTGATTTCGGCTCTGAGCAGGACTTCAGGGTCATGAGATGGAGCCCCACAAGGGACTCCGTGCTCACCAGAGAGTCCCTTCAGATTTTCTTCCTCTTCCTTTCCCTCTGCCCCTCCCCCTGCACTCTTTATTCTCTCTCTCTCTCTCTCTCTCTCTCTCAAAATAAATAAATAAATAAATCTTTTTAAAAAAAGATTATTTCTGCAAGAGAATGGGGCTAGAGAGCCAATAAAACTTTCAATCTTCAGATCAGTTATCTTCACAAACAGTAGTCTTAGCTTTCAAAAGAGCAGAGAAAACATCAGGTAAAGCACATTCACTTGATAATTTTCAATCTACCAACCTTTGTCTGTATCTCTTAAATGCTGGTTTTAAAATATTTCAGTATAACATAGACTCAGGGGGTGGAAATATGCCTAGGGTCATGAATTCTTAATTCCACTGTTAGATACTCAACAAACTCATTCATTACTATCTGACAATTATTGTAGAAGACACTAGGGATACAGTGAATTAAAAAATCCTCCATTTTATGGAGCACTTTTTTATGCTAAGATATCACTGATAATGTAAGTTCTTTTCTTTGAATGTTTTTGTTCCTGCTTGGAATAAGGTCATAAAATTAACTGAAAAAGATGAAATGAATAAATTTAGTAGTAATTTCTTCTCTCTTATCTGTACACTAAAAGTATTTCTATCTCTCAATGTATTCAGCAGACTCTTATATTTATTATAAATAAAATTTTATAAATCTTCCCCTTCCTAGATTATAAACTGCTTGTAGGCAGGATCTTTTTTTTTTTTTTAAAGATTTTGTTTATTTGACAGAGAGAGATCACAAGTGGGCAGAGAGGCAAGCAGAGAGAGAGAGGAGGAAGCAGGCTCCCTGCGGAGCAGAGAGCCCGATGTGGGACTCGATCCCAGGACCCTGAGATCATGACCTGAGCTGAAGGCAGAGGCTTAACCCACTGAGCCACCCAGGTGCCCCTGTAGGCAGGATCTTAAACATCGACATATTTCCTAGAGGGTTTTCTATATAGAATATGCACAGATACTGATGGAGCTCATTTAGGCTCATACTTCCTTGACAGCTTGTTTTTTGGTACCTCTGGCTTCAAAAACACTCAATAAATATTGATTTAATTTACATTCAGATATTTTACCATCACAAGAATGCACGTAGTCATATGCCCACAATCAAAATTTGGTTTATAGTAGATGCCCTTTACAAAGTTTATTATTCATGTAACAGAATTGTAACCTCTGATATTTTTGTGTCATATATAATGTCAACAGTTGAGCAAGCAGAGATGGTCTGCTCTTCTTTGAAACTGAGCAATTGAAATTGGAGAATTGTTCCTCGGCTCCACGGTTTTTCCTGAAGCAGTACTGGTAGAATTATCCCTTTCCCTTAATCACATTTTCTCTCTTGCTTCTGTGTCATTTCCTCTGTTGTTCAGAAAAATTAGAACTTGCGGACACTGGAGCCACCCACCATCTCTAGACTTGATATAAGTAGCAAACATGATTAGTAAGGGAGGGAGAGAATGGATGTTTTCTATGGCACAAACAAGAACTGAATTAGACTGCTGCGTTCTCAGAGAAATATTCCATGAGAGCAAAGTGAAGAAGATATTTTTTTTTATTTATTTTTTATTTTTTTTAAGATTTTATTTATTTATTTGCCAGAGAGAGAGAAAGAGAGAGAGAGTGAGCACAGGCAGGCAGAGTGGCAGTAGAGGCAGAGGGAGAAGCAGGCTCCCTGCCAAGCAAGGAGCCCGATGTGGGACTCGATCCCAGGACGCTGGGATCATGACCTGAGCCAAAGGCAGCCGCTTAACCAACTGAGCCACCCAGGCGTCCCTGAAGAAGATATTTGATGCCCACATTTTTTTACCTTCATTTTGAATGTTATGTCATCAGTTTTTTCCCCTTGCTTTGGATAAATGGAAATACTAGTTAAAAGATATTTTTGAGACTGAAACTTGATAAGTTAGCATCAGAAACTTAAGCAGCAAAATGTCGGGTAAGAGATGTATATAAGACTAAAAATGCATTTCCATATGCACATAAAATCTATATTAAAAACTAGATCTAAAATCGAGATAAAATTATAAGAAACTGTTGTCGCAACAAATGTTTATTGAAACTTCACTGTGTATACTATGGGCCACTGAAAAATTCAGAATGCAGTGGGTTTGTTGGGTTTCTTTTGGTTGTGAAGTTGGCATTATCCTTTCTTCACAATATTGAGAGATTCTTTCCACCTTGTTTTTCATAAGAGTTGAAATGACAAGTAAAATTTCTGGTGGCAGAGTATAATTTACTAGGTTTTTTCCCTCCTCTAGCTATTTAGTAGTAAATGATAACCATTATACTTCAGGATAAAGAAACAAAGTGCTTGCATCTTTTTATAAACAGACAAACTTGTTATAGGATATTAATCACACTTAAAGTCTTCACTTTTTTTCTCCCTAAAATGATTTATTTCTCTGCCTTTTAGTATCTACACTGATGTAATAAAATATTACCCATTTTCAAATGAAAGAAAGCTTATCCAGATGTACGTTGTGTTTTTTTTTTTTTAATATTTAACAACTGCTTGTTATATTTACAGATGTTACTGTTTATTGTCATAATACAAGGACTGGGAGATGTTCTCTGTTTCAAAAGGCAGGCAGTCCACTGATTGGAAAGAGCTTGGGCTTTGGAGGCCAAAGAGTGGGGCTCAAATCGTGGTTCTACCAATTAATACCTGAGTCCTATTGAGAGTTCCGTAGACTTTCTTTTTTTTTTTCTTTTAAAGATTTTATTTATTTATTTGACAGACAGAGATCACAAGTAGGCAGAGAGGCAGGCAGAGAGAGAGAGAAAGAGGAGGAAGGAAGCAGGCTCCCTGCAGAGCAGAGAGCCCGATGTGGGGCTCAATCCCAGGACCCCGGGATCATGACCTGAGCCGAAGGCAGAGGCTTTAACCCACTGAGCCACCCAGGCACCCCCAAGAGAGTTCCGTAGACTAAGTGGCGATTTTATTTTCTGTCCAGTAGGCATAGCACCTATTTTTGCATAATTATCGCAAGGATTTTCAGGAACAAGATTTGACATGTTGTAGTTGCTCAACAAACATAGCTGTTAATTTACTATATGAGCTGAGAAGCACTGGGAGGAGTCGATGGGGTAGTGGTGTTGGGAAGAAGTCTCTGAGGCATCAGATCATTGATTTCACTGTGAAGTGACAATTGAAAGTAATCATCCAGGAAAGGGACTAAAGGGCTCCAAAGACCCAAAGACTCCCTTTTGGAAGATATCTAATAATTCAAGAAGCACCATGCTCCATTCAAGTAAAGCTTTGAACTCTTTAAATAGAGTTTTGTTTGAACAGTGTGGTTAGCTCTGTGTAATCCATTCCTTGGGTTGAACTTGGTCCTCTGGCTTCCCTGTATCTCATAGATAGACTTTCATTTCATATTGCACAAGTGATGGTGAAACCTGTTTCGTAGCTGGGAAGCTAAACCAACCCTATTTTGTATGAACCATCACCCGCCTGTGTCAAGAAGTTGTTTCCACTCTTCAAATGAAGAACACTGCAATGTCAAATTCTTTGGGAATGGGCAAAAAATGTCCCATTTAATAAATGGTTAATTTAGACCTATATTTTTTTCTCCCCCATTGCCTGCCATGTTTTGACTTTTCATTTTCCAACATAAGATCTATATGACTTAGTACAGGTTTCATCACAGAAGTAAATAACAGCATGTTTCCTTGGGAGCGATTGAACAACAGAATAAAACAGTGCTTACTGTTTTTTGAAAGTTGTGTCAGATTGTCATGGTAATATAGAGTTGCATCATGTTGTCATAGCAACCAGAATTATAAAACGGATTTAAAGAGGATGAAGGAGATACCCTTTGGTGTTGTGATTCCTTTAACTTTAAAGATTTCATTCCTCTTCTACTTCTGTTTATTTTATTTTGCTTCCTTTTTATAAAATGTGGGGGAGCACAGCGAGAGGGAATAATGGGAATCCATACTTCTTCCCAAATGAGAGTTGCAGCAGAAAGGCTGAAGTCATCACGTCTCTTTGAGCCAGGTAGAATTCAGGGTCTGGAACCCGGACTCATGTACACTGCTGTGTCCAGCCACCCCAACCCGGAGCAGGGGGAAGTTCCACTGCGAGTGGGTAGAAAAGGTATTTCATTTTTCTTTATGATTATTCATGGCTTTTCTTTCAAGCAAAAAAAATCCCCATCTTCTTCTGAACAGAAGGCAATATTGAGTTTTGGAAGCTGATTCATCAGTTTTAACAGGGTTTGGGGAAGACTATTTCTTCTCTGTAATTAGAATGATTTTAGGTCATTAGAGTTGCTCCAGAGGTTAAACGTTGACCTTTGAGGTGAAAAACTAACTTCAATGCTAAGCCATTTCCATTATTCCACAGTGAGGACCCCCCCCCCCCAAAAAAAGGCTTTCCAAGACAGTTGAGATATTTGTTGCTGGAGTGCATCCAGTGACAGATTCTACAAATAGTAGCGAGTAGAGATAGAAAAAAAATAATTTGTTAACTGTAAATGTTTGCTAAAAATCAATTGTTTTAAATACGCCTTAACTCGGCTCTTACCCTCTTGGCATAAACAATTTGCTTTCATTCTCTGGGTTGCAGCATCGCCTCCTCTCCACTTGCTCTTTAACAAACTCCTGCAATGCAAGTTGCTGCAAGTTCTAGGCATTAATAGTGGCCAGGTAGTATAATACTATTTTTAATGAATGTCTGTTTTTTTATTCTTTACTGTGCTTTCTTTGGAAGGAGGCCCACGAAACAAAGTATTAAGAAAACACACTGCTGCCCTGGTATGTGTGTATTAGCTGCAGATTATTTCCTATTAGCAGATTAGCTGCAAGGCTATTGGCTCAGAAAGGTCTTTGAGAGTATTTTGTTTTGTAACTGATTCAAGCCATGGGAGAGAATTGCCACCATGATTGGGAAGAAGAATTAGCTACTGTTGCCATGGCCACTGGAGTTCACAGTCCCATTGTTAAATCTAGTGCTTGAGAATGAGATGCCCCAGCATGAGTTCAAGCTTTGTTAATGAAATGATGGAATATATTTTTTCCGAGCTGTGACAGAATCTTGTGAAAGATACGTGAAATACATTTTGTATACAGAAACATTTAACGTTTCCCTTATCAATCAGTATTTTCCACTAAAACCAAATAATCCTTTGTTACAGCATACTATGAAACTAATGCATATGTTTGCTTAAATCTTTAATCACCTTTGTAATATGTAGCCAACGATAGCATGTCTTTGAAAATTACATTTTGTTTAAATAGAGAAAAATAAAATTTCAGATGTTCAGATTGTTGAAAGATCTGTACCAGCCTGTCTTCTAACAGTATAAATTGGTGATGGTATTATATCAGAGGTGAATCTCTTTTAAAAATTCTTTAGAGAGATTCAAGCTGCCAGTAAGTATGTCTTAAAGGTGGGCTATATACCGTGATGTGACATATGGTAGGTTTTAAAACTGGAAGAGAATCTGTGAAAGTTAAAAGCAAGTGGTTTATTATGGTGATATGGGTGAAAACCTGTGAGGTTCAAAGGGAAAGTGACAAAATGTTATCAGTCCTAGACTTCTGCTAATAGCCTGTGCAGCAGATATTTAAGTGCAGGCTAAAAGCCAAATATGATGTTCTGCACTTCAAAGAGAGTTTATAGTCTTAACCAGCCTTTTATTTTTAATATCTCACCCCTCCTATCCATCAAAAACTCTTCTGTTCCATTCCGCCCCCCCCCCCCCCCCCCCCCCCCCGCTTACAACACAGTTTTGTTCATTTATTTTCCGATGAGACCTAGCTTCAATCGCATTTCCACCGCTTACACATCATGTGACTTTGGGCCACTTAATTATCTCATCTAAAGCTCAGTTTCCTCAACTATAAAACAGAATGATGATAGCACCTTCTCTGTAGAGTTTTGTGGATTGAATGAAATAAAAGTGGTAAACATAACAATGCATGGTGCTTGGTGTTTAGTAGAGTGTTCTATTCAGAAGGCCACAGCGGCTCTGGTTTCTCACCAAATATTGAGATAGTCTCACAGTGAAAGTCACGTTCTTACGGCAGATTTATCTGCCTTCCCAACTTAGGCATGAAAAATGGATCTACTTATTGTTCTGGATACCCTCCAAACATATTTCATGAACATTCTCACCTCTGAAACTTTGCTTAGCAGGGGGTCTCTGACTGGGAACACCCTTGCCTCTCCTTTTCTACCTAAGGTCAATATTTTCTTTAAGATCCATAATCCCTGAAGTATTTCCTGACTGATCTAACCTTCCTCCTCCCAATTTTTTATTTCTCATTTCAGTAGTTCCTTCAGAATTTTAAATATATGGATTAGAAGCCAAATGAGAACTGGTTTGAAATTAAAAGACCCTCAACCCTTAATAATCCTCAGGCTCTCCTGCGTATATTTTATTTGTGAAAGAAACATCCCAAAAAATATACCCCAAGTATATCTACTTTCCACAAATTTCATTAATCCTAAAAATTTGTATTAATTACTTAGTTTGTGTTTCGCTTTATTCTTCCTTGCTAAACCTACAGCAGGTAGTTAACTTGTCTTTGATAATGATATTTGTCATTATACAGTGATTCTGATGGCCTCATTGTTACTGGGTTCTCTTCAGCTGGGAAGGTGGCATCATTGGGCCTTCTAATATTCCTTTCTGTTAGTGACTATTTTGTTCAAGCCAAAACTAAAGCCCAAAGCAAGTACTTCAAAATGAAATGAGTACTAATGTAATATGCCACTAGGCTGTACATACTCTTTACAATGGAATATCTTAGACTCTAAATCACATGTAAGTAAGTGCAAATAACTCACTTCTTTGGAGGTAAAAATCTGGCAATTCATCTGTGTCTTTCTTGAAAAAGGGAAAGACAAAGGTCTCTATCAAAGAGGATAGTGATAATAGTTGCACCAGAAAGGAACTGGAACCATCTTGGGCAAAGTCTAATTCTTACACAGTATGCGTCGGGGTGTCTGTTCATCTCCCAGCTAGCACCTCAGGAGGGGAAACGAGAATTGTTACCATAAACTGACATCCTGAGTAAAATATTGAGAATTTTTTTCTGAAAAGCCAGAATTCAGAATACATGTTCCAGTGTTTTTGTTGTTTTTTAAAAGAGGGAGATGGGGAGCAGAGGGAGAAAGGCAGAGAGAATCTTAAGCAGGCTCTAATGCCAGCATGGAGCCTGACTTGGGTTTCACTCTCACAGCCCTGAGATCATGACCTGGGCCAAAATCAAGTCAGGGGTCAGGTGCTGAGCCAACTGAGACACCCAGCCCCTGTTGTTGTTTTTTTATACTGTGTGTTTAGATAATGGTAGAATTAGAGTATCGTAAGTACAAAAGATCCTGTCAATTTTATATTCAAAGAGCTATAGTCTGTGCTAGGTTTAATCTGAATAGAGGAACAGCTTGCCTTCCAGTTTACAAAATAATAAGCCAACCCTCCAGATTCTAGAAAAACATATTTATGGTCCTTGCTATGAGCTTAAAGGAAAGATTCTTAAGAAGATAACCACAGTTTCAAATTCCATGAGGTTAATTCTGTGGTTTGGGGCAATGAAATTTTTTGGGCAGATCAACCTGTGACTGTTGGCAACAGTAGTAAGAGACGAACACAGGAATATCGGCAGAAAGGTAGCCATTTGACTCAAGAAAGACACAAAACGAAGGGCTTACATGTACTGCTTATTGTACTAAACTTACAGCCTCTTCTAGTGGGAATATGCATTAGATCCTGGAATTCCAGATTGTCAGAATGTTATTGATTGGCTATATTAAGAAAAAAGTTATTTTTGCATGCAGAAACATGTATTACATGCATGACCAAGTATATAGTTGGTTTTGTATGGATTTTAATGTGCAGATTGTAATTGAAAATATTTTGAATAAATGGCATAATTAACTATATACCTCCCTGTCGTCTTAAAATAAATTATTGTAAATTATCCTCACCTTAAGGAAATACTGATGCAAAATGTTATTTTACAGACTTACTACTCATTATGATTTCCAGATTTTATGAGAATTGAGACATTTGAGATTCCCCTGTAAAACTGGGTCTTGCCCCAGTGAAATCTTCTTGTCCTGGTAAGATAAAAAGTTTGTTCGACAGAACCTCTGCATAGGCCTTGCCCCGAGACCTGTATAAAAATAAGAAGACAAAAGAAAATGGAATGAAATATAGATATAGCCGTCAGCCACATTCCAGAGACATTATTTCATTTTTGTCTTCTTCTACACTTACATTTAGGTAAGAAAAGGAAATTGGAAGATTGGTAACTTTTTTCCTGTAGCAGAGAATGGAGGAACACAAGATAGCGCCATTTATTTTGATGTGCGGTATAGCAAATGGCTTATTTATAAAAATAAGTTTAGGGGTGCCTGAGTGGCTCAGTGGGTTAAGCTTCTGCCTTTAGCTTGGGTCATGGTCCCGGGGTTTTGGGATCGAGCCCTGCATCGGGCTCTCTGCTCAGCTGGGACCGTGCTTCCCCCCTCCCCCTCTGCCTGCCTCTCTGCCTACTTATGATCTCTCTCTCTCTCTCTGTCAAATAAATAAATAAAATCTTTAAAAAAAAGAAGTTTAGGAAGGATCAAGAAACATACTTGAATATTGCTAGAGATACAAAAGAATGATAAAATATTATACACTTGTTTGAAAATGTTTTTAAAATACAGTTTGAATGTGTTTTGAGAAAGTGGAATTCTTGCTAATAGGGAGTCTAATAAAGTATATTTCTGATAATGTCCTCTTCAAAATGTTACAGGCACCTTTTTTCCTCCTGCCAAAAGCCACACTTTGCTCTGAAATTAGAATGTGGTGTGTCCTTAGAGCATCATAATTCATGATCTTTTGATACAAATAAATGAAAACAAAATGTATGTCTTTTAATTAATGTTTTAAAAACACAACTCTTTATTAGTAAACCAAGAAATATGTGGTTGTTGAACCAAATTCTGTCAGACAGTGGTATGCTATAAAACTTTTTAATTAGAAAAGATTAAATGCCACAGAAAGAATTTTGGATCTTTGCTAAAAAGCAGAGGGGGAGAAAAACTTTAATTTGTTTTCCCTTAAAAGATTGCTGCTTCTCAAGACTAGGATTCAACCAGCATTTTTGCTTTGGTTTGCATGATGGGAATAACTGAGCAAAGTGACCACACAGAAATGAAATAAGAAAATGTGTTCCCACACGCTGTGATGAAAAATGCTAACATTTTATTAGTACCCGATCTATCTCATCTGTTTCTAAATGGAAATGTATGAACCATGTTATTCATTTGAGACTAGGTATGGATCTGAGTTTAGAGAAGGAGGGCCGACTGTGGAGGCTAGGAAGGCTAAACCAAGTCATACAGTTGTTTTTCAGTAGACAAAGGGTATCATTAGGATAGGGTGGAAGTGTGAAATCATCAGAGTTACACTTTTAGAGGACGGGATGTTGCCACTATTAAAAAAAAAATGTAGAAGTAGTTATGACCTACCAAAAAGAGTATGTAGTTTTTTTACGAGAACAGTTGTTAAGTATTGAAACATACGTGCCCTGTTCTCGATTTTAAGCCTCAACTACTTATGAGCTGATTAATTTTCAATTACCCAGTGTCTCCTTTGTCATTATATATCTTGTTTTCTGCTTTTGGGTTCCAATTCTCGAAAGTCATCTCGGATGAGAAGGAAAACTTTAGTTTCTGAAAGATTCAAGAGGCGCTCTTTAAAAATGGCTGGTTCACTGGTTGGTTTACTAAAACTGAACATAACGGGTGGATTACCATGACCCTCCTGCACGCATACACAAAGGGAATTAAAAAATTATTTTTTTTTTAAGTTGAGAAGATCATACTCTGTAATCCTCTGTTGGAATGGTTGCCAGTGAATTTCTTTCGTTCTGTGTTTTGTTCCTACTCCTGGAAGGAGGAAAGAAACTGTAGCTACTGGCTACATTTTAACTTTTAGAAAGAGCTTTCGGTTTTCTGCTCCTACTTCCCTTTGCTCAAACTTCCCTTCTCTGTTTCGATCTAGATAAAAGTTCTTTTATTTGTTTCTATTTAAATGTTGATTCATGGCAGCTATTACAAGTTTTATTATTTTTTGTGAGGAAAAAAAAAGATGAGAATTGATCATCACTTGGCCTGTCCCAGTGAAGCTTAGGTAGGGTAGTCATAGCACAGACTAGGAAATTGACGTCTGATTGCTGCTGGGAATGAAGTGAGCTGCCCCTTAGCATGGAGAGAGAGCTGAAGGGTGTCCTTGGTTGCTGATGTTACCAGGAACTGAAATTAGCCATTAGAAAGTCTCCCTCGTTGTGTATGTCATTTTCACTGTTTATATTTTGAGCAAATTTATGACGGTGAACCAGATTTTCTCAATGTATGAGTAATTAGAAAGTTGTAGAAACTGAGAACAGTAGAACAGGTTCTCATGAATACTGAAACTGAGATGTGCATTTGCAAATTCCAGGGTACATAAGCTGGTTTGTTCTTTATTGGATTTATCCTGAAGAAATAATTTCCGAGTTCTTTGACAGCAACAGTCATTCATATCAAATCCATGGCTGTACTTGGATTATAAAGATTTCTTTTGGGGTAGGGCAATATTTCTCTTTTTAGTCCATGCTCTTTTTTTGTAAAATATGAAAACTCACCTGCTCCATCCATGTTGAGAACCATTATTCCTGAAATATCAGAAAGAAATATCAGAAAACACATGTAATCAAGTGTAAACTGTGAAAAAAAAAATCCACATTTCTTGACTTAAGATTTAACATTATCACCTCACGATCTGTGACCTTCATTTAATTATGAATGAGAGACATTCACCCATTCAGAAAATTTACGGGAGCCAGGACTACTGCCTGTGCCCCCAGCTTTGCATCTGGCCCTGGGGATATAGCAGTAAAAAGGGGTCTGAGCTTGTGGACTAAGTAATTTATGGTCTATCTTGGAAATTAAAAAAATTAGACATATAATTACAGTAAAGTACTGTAAGGGTTATGATAGGAAAGGGTGGTATGTTGCACCATTATGTTTCCCACATTTTTATTATATGTCTAATAGTATCCTTAAAATAGTTGTTGAGAGAATGATGAATGAAATCATCATGATCTCTGAGTACATAAAGTATAGAAAAAATTAAAATAATTTGTGTAATTTCCAAAGTGCAGTATGGCTCAAATTTTATACTCCTCTCGTAGAAAAATCTTCACCGATGTGAACTGAAGATAATAAGTAATAAGAATTGAAAAGTTAGTAAATGTATCTTACTTATACATATGCATATTTTCTTAAGCAGGTATGCCTGGGTGAATCATGGAAATTAATTCATATTTTATTTAGTGCGTTAATGAAATAATGTTGTTTCCTTTGCACTGTATCCTTCCCGATGATTAAGAATGTGATATGGATAGTCGTCATTAGTGAATTCTAAAAAAGAGCAAATAATAAAACTAGTAGCTTGTGCTTGCATAGTGATTGCTATCTCCATGCTAAGCACCGTGCATATGTTACCTTACTTATACTGACAACCCTAGGAGGCAGTTACTATTATTATGCCCATTTTGTCAGTGAGGAAACAGGCACAGAGAAGTTTAAATCTGGTTTATTTTCAGATTCCCAATTTCTTTCATCAATAACTACCATTTCTTCAGTCTCTCTCACAAAAAAGTTCAGAACTGTACTTGATTCTCCTTTCCCTTTTTCCCTTTCACCGGTCTCTCCTCAACTCTCTGTCTCACTTAGTCAACAACGCTGGGCTTTGAGATCAGTAATGCAAACTTGGTGCTTTCCGAATTACATTATCTGTGAATACGTTTACTTTCTGCTTTCCCCAAAGGGAAGTTTCTGAAAGGCGTGGCGTTTGCCTTGCTCTCTGCTGGCTCTCTGCTCGCTCTCTCTGTCTCTGTCCCTCTTTCTCTCCTTTATCTCTCTCTCTCTCTTGTCTCTGTCTCTGTCTTTCTCTCATGCCTGCAGTTACACCCATCACTTAGGACAGGGTGAATGCTGGTCCTTTGAATGGATGATGATTTCATCTCGGTCTAAGGTACATGTAAAGACGTAGCAGAGTGATGAGGAGGACAGTTGTATTCAGTCTGCCTTCAAACATGTCATGGCTCAGTCCTTCTTTTTCATTCCCGCTACTCATCATGTGCCTCTTTGTTCTCTCTTGATTCATTGTGTATATGCCTTTGACTTGCTTCTCTCAGGTTATGGTTACAAGACTAAAATCTACATAAAATATCGACTTACCTAACTTCTGTTGAACCTTTAAATATTAAATATTAGATGTTTAACATGAATATAGGAGAGTCATATTACGATACCATGTTTATTTTAGGCCCACGCTAATGAAAATATCTGGCATTGTAAGTCGTGTTAAAGATGCAAGGAATGCTTAGATTTTCTAGTTGAGAAATAGTCTGTCTTGTTTGAGATACACTGATGTTGGTTTATTTTAATGAGAAAAATGCTTTCACTAATTCTGAAACATTTGATTTACGATGATCCCATCCCATTTTTAATTTTTTTCCAGAATTACAGTATTACAGTGATTAAAGGCTATTTTACAAAGCAACTATGTGTTTGAAACCAGGAAAAATCCTCTCTTGTTCTCAGTTGTTCTTGTCTAGAAGAAACCCAGTTCATGTCACTTACATGCCTTTCACATCAGTCTTTCATTTTAGAGACTGCTGTGAGCTGATTATAGTAAAATTTCTTTGCTTTGTTAAGTTATACGTATGAAATTTGCAACCTGGCATGTATCTGTGCCTTTAGATGTAAAATTTTAGAAAGAGGTAGGTAGTGCTTTTTCAACAATGCCTACAGTGTGTATCTACAAAGGTTTGGGAATCAGGCCAGAATTTAAATATAAACTCTTCTACTTACTAGCTGTGTGAGCTTATGCAAGTTATTTAACCTCTCTGAGCTTAAATATTATCTGTAAATAAAAGATCTGTAAAATAAAGATCATCATTGCTTTATCATGATATACTTAGAATTGAATAAAAAGCATAAATAAGGACCTCAGAATGTCTAGGACATTCTAATCACCAATACTTATTGTATTTTTTATAGTCATGATATAGTCATGACTATGTATCATGATGACTATATATCATCATGACTATATCATCTTTTATAGTCATGATCACATGTCTATTTTGATAGCATTCTTCTTACTTGGTATTCATTATAAACGGTGTTTGTTCTGTGGTAGGACCTGTGACAGGTACAGAAGGCTAAATGAAACACAGCCTTTCCCCACAAAGAGGGCAAGACCAACTTGTATGAAAGAACAATGTATATACATTTAGAATGCAAGACACTTAAATGATGTTCACGTGAAAATGCCAAATTACAACTGCATATTACCAAAGATAGTGAGTTATATAATAGCAAGTTCTATCGATCACATGGAAATAATTACATTAATCTCTCTGGGTTTTCCCATGGCTTTCCACTCATTTTGGTTGCAACTAAGGTGGAGTTCTTTTATCTAAAATGCCTGCAGGATATGGATCCTGGCTATTGAAGTTCTGTTCTTATTTCCTTTGCTGCTGGATTCATGTTGATGGTCAACTGAAGCTGTTTTCATACTCTTTCTAGATTTGATCTTTGATGAAAGGAGCCAAAAAGAATTCAAAGGCGTTACCTTGCCTTAGGGACTTCCTTCTACTATTAAATTGATGTATCCCAACTTTGTTGGTGTTTAAGAAATACTAAAAGGCCCATGTTTATTCAGTTTTGACTTGAAAGTTGAGAGAGGACTGTGTTCTCCTATTGTGATGTTTGCAAGAGGAGATGGAGCCATCTCTCGTGATTTTAATGCATAGTTTCTTGCATTAAATATTTTAAATATTCTTAGTAATTGAAGGAAGGAAAATCCTTTGTAAAGTACAAAAATTAATTCATTATTTATTACTATAAGATCTTGCGAAGTCAAAATTGACCTGCATGTGTGTTCATTTATGATTCAGTGGAATCGATTTTTGTATGTAGACTAGACTTTATCTTATACATAACCAAAATGTGGCAAACTAGGGTTGTGAATTTCTCAATGTACATATATTTACCCTCATTTGAAATCATTTGTTTTTTATCCCAGTGGAATGGTTAGTTTTGATGGAAAGCTCTTATTCAAACATGTCCTGATTTGAGGAATGGTCCAGTGATATATATCAGTTTGCAGTTCTGACTGAACCCCTGATTTTAATCTTCTTTTTTTGATTGAGTAATTGATTTGAGAGAGAGAGAGAGAGAGAGCATATGTGTGTGTGTGCGTATGCGTGTGTGTGAGCAGGGGAAGGGGCAGAGGAAGAGGACAGAAGCAGATTCCCCACTGAGCTATGAGCCTGACCCTGGGCTTGATCCCAGGACCCTGAAATTATGACCTGAGATGAAATCAAGACTCGGTCGCTTTACTGACCTGAGTCACCCAGGCAGCACCGAACCCCTGGTTTATACCCAGTCTTTACCTTAAGAATTCTTTTCCTTCTCTGTGCTTTCTTAGTACTTTATGAGACATATGAAAGCACTATCCTGTCCTGCCCTCTCTTCTATTTATTTGTATCGTTAAACTTTCTTCCTAATTGTACTGAGATTTTACAAGGAGTGTCTTTGATCTCTAGACTCATCACAGTGCCTCCTGCAGCACCTTATCTGAAGGAGAATTCTCTTAATTGAAGCCGCAAGCCAGAAGTTTGATATTTGAGCCATCCTGAAACATTTCAGAAAAAACTCAGGGTGGGGAAATAAAGACCACTTTCTCAGCAGATACACTTATCCAGGTTTCCACTGTGTTCCTGAAAGCAGTCCTAAGCATTGTCAGTCTCTGTTCTGCAAATAGTTACCCTCTGTATTTGTGACAAGCAGGCAGGAGTTTCTTTAAACAATAAACATATTTGCTCAGATTTTGGAATGAATAGAGGTCTCCTCATAGTTTTTATGCCCTAGTTTTTGATGCTCTGGTCCAGTTAGATGAGGCTCTCTAGTGTCTGAGTTATGAAACTATCACTTCACTTCCAGCATATTCTTAACCCTTGTGATTTTTTTTGAGGACGGGTAAGTAATACGATTACTCAGTATTGGAGTTGTGGTCAAATGGTGAGATTGGTTAAGATCAAAGGATTGTTTGGGGTAAAATGAGGGATTGGTAAGTAGCAATATGAGTTCCATTTGCTAACACCACAAAAGTTTTGAGACAAAGTGAAATTTAAACTCCATGTGTTGGACAAATCGCCTTGGCTAGGTCACACAATTTGCTTCTTAGTTTCATTAATTCTAAGTGGCAGCCAGCCTTTTAAAGAACTATTTATAAACTTGAACTTTCTTTTTTTTTTTTTTAAGATTTTTATTTATTTATTTTGACACAGAGAGAGAGATCACAAGTAGGCAGAGAGGCAAGGCGAGAGAGAGGGGGAAGCAGGCTCCCTGCTGAGCAGAGAGCCCAATGCTGGGCTTGATCCCAGGACCCTGGGATCATGACCTGAGCCAAAGGCAGAGGCTTAACCCACTGAGCCACTGAGGCACCCCATACTTGAACTTTCTGATCTAAAAATGAGCAAACAGGGCAAATATAGATACATCTTATTTGCCAGTCACCTTTTTCTGAATCTGTTCTATCCCTCCGTACTTGGAATAGGGGGATTGGTAACTGGAAAAATATCAACACAATGCAAAGTGATAAACCTGACCTAGTACTTTTTTTATAAAGGTAAAAAAGGAGCATAGCTTTTAACATTTAATTATAATCTAAAATATTTTTAAGTATTTTGTAGTAAGCCTTTTTTCTAGCCAGTGTTAATAATTTTACCGTCTTATGTCTGGCATGCACATAATTTTCACCTTCATATTGATCAAATCATTAGCATGGAAAAATAACGCAACGGCCAGTCCTGTTAACTAATTACGCTAGAGTGGCACTTCCAAGTGGTTCCTCCACATTCAAGCGTAATCATTAATGGAAAGGAATCTTTTCAAAGAAGACTTCTATTTCAAAACTTGTTAGTGAAAGGGATTTAATAAGTAGATACGTGTATAAAAATTGTTTCCCATGATATATCCGTCCTTTACGTGCGTTCATCTTATGGTGAGAGGTTACACATTAAGGTAGTTTCTTAGTTTGGTGCAGTGTTCCTGCATCAGATAATGCTATCTGTGGAAACATTAGGCAGAGTCAAGGGAAAATAACATTAAACGGAAGGAGAAAACAAAATCAGTCTCTCCCTAGATAAAAACTCAACACACCTAAGAAGGCATCAGTTTTCCTATCCCTTAAGTATTCATCCTTCCTATTCAGAGCATAATATATAAACTGACATTTTCCCCTATTAACTCTATTAAAGCTGTAGATGTCCTCATAGCCATTTTAATGTTGCGCTCTTTATTTGTATAGATACTTCTTGATAATAATAGCTACTGCTTATTGAGTGTTTCCTTCATTCCAGGCACTCTGCTAAGTGTTTTGTATAGTATTGCATTTAATCTTTCTCTTAAAAGCTTAGATTAAGCAAAGCAGCTCAGAGAGGAAAAGTAAATTTCCTAAGATCACATGCTACTAAATGGAATCGGGATTGGTGCTCATGATGGTCTGTCTGACTTCCAAGGTCATCTTTAGTCTAAACAAAAGAAAATTCCCTGAGCACCTTTAAACTACATCATATACATAAAGCGAATTGAAGCAAATGGTATGCAGTCCAAGTTATAGAAATACGAATAAAACTGTGTCCCTGCGAACCCTGCCCTCTTCCATCTCTCTTGGATGTTTCTAAGAGCTTTTGCTTCATGGGGAAGCGAAAAACCATCACTCTGTCTGTGTTATCTGGTCTTTGAAGTTATCTGCTCCTTTCCAGATCCAGCACTACCCTAAGGGCTTTCTGCTGCTGTGGTAAAATGTTTGGAGGTGAATTTTCTAAGAAATAATATCCAGAGATTGTGTCATGCTTTCAGTGCTTACTTTCCCGGTTCTGGTCGTTTATTAAAAACAACATCTGTATGGGGCACCTGGGCGACTCAGTTGGTTAAGCGTCTGTCTGCCTTGGGCTCAGGTCATGATCTCAGGGTCCCGGGATTGAGCCCCAAGTCCGGCTCCCTGCTCAGCGGGGTCTACTTCTTCCTCTCCCTCTGCTCCTACCCCTGCTCATGTGCACACACTCTCTCTCTCAAATAAATAAATAAAATCTTAAAAAAAAAATCTGTGATATGTTTACCCCTTGTTAATATGGAAGCTTTCTTTGCCATCCCGTTTATCCCACTGAGATAGATACATAGATAGATAGATAGATAGATAGATATATCTTAGCTATTGATGATTTGTGATGTCATCAAATATAGAAAAATGCATATAAGAGGGGTGTATTTAGGTATAAATTTTTACAAAAGATCAAATTCTTTAAGAAATTGGCAAAAGTCTTGGGTTTTGTGGGGTTCTGTTGCACTAAGCATCTCCATATTTAGAATTCGATGATAAACATTTCATAAGGAATAGATTTTGTTTCTTGATTTTTATTTTATTTTTTTCACCAGACAGACCCCTGTAGGTGGTGTGTATGAGTCAGCTGCAGGCCAGGTACAGTTCCCCCTACGGAGTCTTTCCAATGCAAAGGAATATTTAACTCCCAATATTTTCTCACGTGAATTAGACATCAGTCTGTCCTGTTGAGCCTCATACACCAGACTGTAAGTTATGCAAGATTAACATTTAATTTCCCTTTAGTCTTGGGTAAGTGTTCAACTAGTATTTGCTGAATGGATAAGTATTTATTATTTTAAGTATTAAATCTGTTAACTATATAAAGTGTCAGTTTTTTAGAAATACCTTTCTAGGTAACTTGAAAAGATAAACCCAAGTGAGGAAATTGTCCCTACTTTATTCTTTTGTCCCCCTAAATACAAGTACCTTGTAGTACCTATACACTCTGTAGTATGTGTTCAAAAATAAATTCTTAGAAGCTAGCTGAATGATGTTTTTAAAGTAGAATTTTGTAATGCAGCCTCTGGGTTCGTGTGGACTCTCTTAACTGCTCCACCTACACAAACCTGTAAAGCCAACCATGTAAAAAGGCAGGTAGTATTCCTAGTCTAATATTTTTAGTCTTTATGATTAAATTTATAATGTGTTTCAAACATGTTTCCTCAACAGTGGGTATATGGCACTAAGACTGGGTCGAGTTCAGGAAAAGAAGAAATACAGCTGACCAATAAGCATATTAAGTGAGGTTTAGCCTCATTATTGATAAATAGAGTATACATTTGAATAAAAATGGAATTCTGCCCTTTTTTTTTTTAAGGTTTTATTTATTTGCGAGAGAGTGAGATAGCGAGAGAGAACACGAACGGGCTTGGGGAGAGGAAGAAGCAGGCTCTCCACTGAGCAGAACTCTATGTGGGGCTTAATCCCAGGACCCTGAGATTATGACCTGAGCTAAAGGCAGACATTTAATCAACTGAGCCACTCAAGCACCCCTGGAATTCTGTTTTTCTACCAGATTGGGTGGGTATGGGCTAGGGAGTACTTTGATGATACAAATTGGTGTATCTTTTTGGGTATCTGTTTGACTATAATACACAGTAGAATTTTAAATCAGCATACCTTGCTAGAAATACAGCAAGAATTCTAGTTAACTTAAAAAGTTTTCTAGTTTTCTCAAAGGAGAAAACATTTGGATGCTCATCACACATTATTCACGTTAGAAAAAGGAAAGGAGACAGGAGGAAAGTAAGGGAGGGAGGAAGATTTAGAAGCAATTGAAGCATTGGATAGCATGGATTATGCCATGGATAACTGTGCAAATAACACATGAAGGAGGACAATGTAGACGCTTTATATTTATTGACATTAGAGGATATTAAATGAGAAAAAAAAGTACACTGAAGAAATAGTCTGTATAGTAAGGTCTTATTGCCTGTTGAGTATTTGCTATATAGATGAAGAGACTAAGGATACCATGTTCTACTGGAACTTACTACTGTGTAACTCTCAACCTTAGGATCTGTCGGTGAATATTTTACATTCAAAAGATATGACCTGATTCCAAAATTTGGGGTCTAAGCTGGAGACGCATTAATATATCTACAACACTGAACCTATTTGACGTTAGAAATTCCTGCCTGTGGTGGAACTCAGTCTTCTATTAGAGTTTCTAATCGGTTGTGAAGAAGTAGCAGAATAATAGTTCAGAGAAGGTTGCAGAACTGCCTCCTAGAAACTGAAGCTACAGTAGCACTTCTAGACACCGGGGTGCTGCTGCAAGTTATAAGGGAACACTTCTCTTGGCCCATAGCCTTCTGAATATTTCCATAAGCTGTTGGTTACCTGATGGCACATCTCTAAGTTTAGAATCAGAAATTACACTCCTTAGTTCTTTTTTCTTTATATATACATATATATGTACAATAGATATTGTTATGTTATAGATATAATATTAGAGATATAATAATATATATAATAACTATTAATCTTCTGAGCTTTATGCTTTCTTAAACATTTATTCCCCCAATACCATGTCTGGAAATTGTAAAATCCTGGTATTTCTGTGTCACAATTCTCTCATAATCCACTCAAATGTTGTTTTTTGGTTTTGGGGTTTTTGGTTTTTTTTAAAGATTTTTATTTATTCATGGACAGAGAGAGATCACAAGTAGGCAGAGAAGCAGGCGGGGGCGGGGGGAAGCAGGCTCCTTGCTGAACAGAGAGCCTGATGCGGGACTCGATCCCAGGACCCTGAGATCATGACCTGAGCTGAAGGCAGAGGCTTAACCCACTGAGCCACCCAGGCGTCCCTGGGGTTTTTTTTGTTTGTTTGTTTGTTTTTGTTGTTTTGTTTTGTTTTTTTACTTTTTAAAGCTATAATAGGCTACAGATACTAAGGAAATTATTCTAAGTAACCCCAACTTATTACTATTTCTCTCACAGGGACTGTAGATTTTAAAATTATATAATGACATGATTTCTTTATAATGGCTATAATTGTGTTTTTGAAAAATGCAAGTGTGTGAAGGAATTATTTTATTTACAATATTAGCTGCAGAAAAAAGTAAACATGTAAGGATGGTAAGTGGTTTTTGAACTTTCTTTTGAGGCATTTTCAGAAGTAGAGGATAATGTTCTTCATTCCTTGTTAAAACTTCGGGTGGAAATCAGGGACATCATTGTATTAGCCGCAGCTCCCAATATTTTTCTCATTCTCTCGTTTGCTTGATCGTGTTGGTCCTTTTGAAACTCAAACATTTATGAAAATTCGTAATTTTGTGCAAATATTGAAGACCTAGAATTGCAAAGTATATATAAACCAGGGACTGCTGTTTGCTGGTTAGGCAGAAACGAAATTTCTGACCTAGCTCTTCCTAGCATTTTTAATTAGAATTACTTGTTTGTTACAATATGATTTTCTTCAAAAATAGATGCTCTGAGGCAAAAGAGGAACCACAGGCTATATGTTGAATAGAAGGTTGATTAGTTGGCCAAACTTCAGTAGCGGGAGCCTGCCATGCTTCCGAGGGAAACAGTTCCTTCTCTGAAATTTTATTGTGGTAATTACTAGTTCCAATTTGAGTTCAGTATTGCCAACAATTGTTTTATAGTTGCTTATGAATCAGGTTCAACAGCTTATGCATATTTCCTTATGCTTAAACAAAAATATTTTTTCTGCGTATTTTCTGAACATATATTCCTTTGTGGTAAAGCATACTTTGTAATTTAAAATCTACAAACTTGTTTCATTTTCCTTTTTCCTTTCTTTTTTTTCTTTTGTTAAAACTCTGTGCTTCAAGTTCCTGAAACTATAAACTACAGCATATTATAGATGGTAAAGTGGGGAAAGGGGTACGTGCAAAAACTTCCAGATAAGAGTGAGAAAGGGGACTACTTTTTAATAATAATTAACAGTAGGAGATATTACAGGCAATATTTTCAGAGTGCATTATTTATTAGTAAAATCAGTAATAAATGAGAATTATTGATATAACCTCACTGTAGTATGACCGTGACTACATGTAAGCTGGAAATAACAGAATTTTGGAAACATATTTACTTTTTTAAAAAGTTACAGTCATTCTAATACTGTGTCATTAATTATGACTGAACTGCTTTCTTTTCATTATGCTTTTGTGTGCAGTATAGTAAAGGTGCTTATGCAGTTATGATAGCTTCTGAGAAGAATTTCAAATTGGTACCAACTAATTGTAAAAGCAAAATGATATGAGTTTCACCAGGAAAGAAAATGTGAAGGTGTGTGGAGGCACGTGTGTTTGTGTGTTTTCTTTATAGTGAACAGGAGCAAAAAACAAAACAAAACAAAAATCTAAAATAACTTGCCATTGTCCCTAGAAGTTTATTCAAATTACACTGACTTTATAACAGGTACATGACTAAATTTGTGTTTTATGACAAGAAAAGTTAGTAAAATTATGCTTTTGTTATGGCAGCCTTTTAAATACCATTTATGCATTTTTTATGAACCCGATTTTTCACTTAATCCTCTGCTTTATGCGCTTAGAGTTTAAAAAGTTGGGCAGTAAAACATTATTGTCTTTAGCTTTCCCTCTTTTAGTTCAGGAAGAGAGCAAGTTCATTCTACACTTAATTTTAATTTCCTTTTGAATCTGGAGAACCATTATTTTTTTTCCTAGTGACTAGAGAAGCCTGCACCATGATGGTCTGCTACATTTACAACCTATGGGCAAATGGAATTTCTATCTCTAGTCTTTTATATAAAATACTACATCCACATGCATGGTTTTAAAAATACTCTGCTCCCCATATTTTATTTTGCTTAAGCTTTCTTTGCTTGAAATTGAAAATTTGCCTCAACTCTCTGTATGTACATTACAGAAATAATTTAATATCTCTTAATATTTTGATAAGTGAAATCTGGATGCTGGTTAATTTCAAGTGCCATTGCACCATATGTTCCTTCTGCCCACTAATGGACATCCTAAATAAAGATACTTTTCACGACTCAAAGAAGACAGTAAAGAACCGTTCTCTCTGCTCACTGATGATGGGACAAGAGATGTTTAAATTGCAACGTGAGAGAAGTACACAAGCTAGTTTTACTATAGTAGCACTCGCTAGGAATAGCTTCTGCAAAGTGCTGTGAATTTCCTTCCTCTAGAAAATCCTCTCTTCATCCTTTCCTTCCATCTGCCCATCCCAGAGTAAGTTCTCATGGCTCAGTGGACTTATTTATGGTCCTAAACAAAGTCACAAAACAGGTCTGAGGTCCTTTCTATCATTATGATTGTATAGTTATGGAAATAAACCATAGGCTCTAAGAGAATTTCTTCCTTTCATAGATTTTGTGAGTTCTGAGAAGTTTTAGAAATAATTTTCCAACTGATTCTTCCTTCTTTTTTCTCTTTTCTTTTCTTTCTCTCTCTCTTTCTTCCTTTCATTTTATATTCATTTCCCTAAGGCAACCAGAATTTTTTATGATCTTAGTAACATCTTATAATATTAAATTCATAACAATCCTTGGTGAATAATTTTCAGTAAATATTGCAAAAAAAATTCTGTTATTTACAGGACTCCACATGGCCAAATCATGAAAATAATTAAGTCATTTACCTAGAAACTAACAGTAAAGTGACTCTCAATTCTCTGTGTTATGCACAAATATGCGAAAGGGAATTTCCCCTGCATACTGTGGTTACGAAATTTATAGAATAGAATATTTCTTCTAAACCTAGCATCGTCCTTTATTGTTTGGATTTGCCACTCATAACTTGAATGATTTTGAAATTCCCAGAGCAGAAAGTTTTGCTCCCTTGTCTCTCCCGGAAAGACTTATTTCTAGTGCTGAAAGTTGAAACAACTCCTTAGGGCATGAGTGAGAACATGCAGCTTATTCCAGACCACTCTTCTAAATATTAATGTAACTTACATGAATCACACGTAACATATACTGCCCCTTTGTGCCGGGAAATGCCACGCTTTTTATAGTTGTTGCTGTACAGCTAAGATAATAGGAACCAAAGTCGTAAAACAGTAATTAATATACTTCAGAAGTGAGCTGTTTTATTGGGTAGATGCTAATTAAGGATGATAGATGGCTGTGATTGAAAAAAACATAAACCATTTGGTCAACACAAGTGAAAGGTCAGGTATCATTCTGAATGCTTTAATTAAGGAAGCTTTGCTTCTCCTCCCCCCCACCTATCTCTTCTAAGTATCTGAAGAAGCAGGGAAGGAAAGATCCACAGTAACTAAGGGGGAAATCATGTATAGTGCATGCTCCAGAGCCCTGAGGATTAGACAGATATGTGTTGAAACATTTTACTGACCTGACTTCCAGTGAAGTTGCCTCGTGCTCTGCAAACAAATACACTAGTGCATTCTGGCCTTGGCGCAAGTCAGCCACATCTTTATGGGATCTTGGTGTTGATCATGGGAGCAGAGCATTATGTTATGGAGACAACTGCTGCTCATATTTTAAAGCAAAGACTCTATGTCCGGAAATAAATTCTGGAAAGTTAGAAACTGGCTGAAGATCAACTTCATCTAATGGAATCTTTAATATCTGTGAAGTCATCTAAAATACAAAATGAAAGGAACTTCCCCAGAATTCGGTGTAATAAAGCCCAAGGCATTTTCTCATCTTTGGCCTAGAGAATCTGAGCCGTAGATATGTTAGCTATTTACTTGTATTTGATAGCTGCCCATTGCCCTTTTAGTTACATTTGTTTACCTTTTGTGTCTTAATAATATGTACTGCCATCATTACAATTAATAAAAAAGTCTTCCATTTCAATGGCTAATGTCAAAATATTTTAAATGACTGGCTTTTGGTAAAATTACATTAACCAGACAAAATAAAACACTTATTAAAAAAAAAAACTAAACAAATATCTGATTATAATAACACACAAGTACTTGTTATTCTGCCGTATTAGATATATAACATTCATAGGTAAAACTATAGTTAAACAAGCTCATTTACAAAATTGTATGCCACCATGTGTAGTTATATTCTTAATATGTAAAAGCATGCATTAAAATGTTTAAACAAATGCGATACAAAAATAAGTAACCAATTCCAGGTTTTCAAAGTTGGCTAGCGATCAGATCTTACATAGAATTACTTTAATTGTTGCATGGTATTATTTCTCATTTCAACATCTTCATCAAATCCTGGCGAGGACATTGAAGTAAGTGTGATTAATAAAATGGGTGACCCATAAAACCTTCCACTCTGCAAGTAGAAACCCTAATAATGCTACTAGAAAAAGAAAAAGGAGAACGCATAAATGAGAAGTCCTTAAAAAGTTCTCGAAGTTAGTATTCCTTGTGGCTAGGAAAACAAAGAATAAAGAGATGGCGTCTTTTAAAGTCCTGTCCTTGTCTCCCAGTCGTAGAGGAGATAGTCACCCTATCAATGACCAGAGCATCTACAAGGCTGGACATGCAAGTATTCAGTCTGGTTTCAGTAATAGCCTTTTGTGAAATTAATTGAGAAATTTATTTTTCCAGAAGCTTTCAAAGGAACTGAACTAGGTCTCTAGCCAGTGGGTAGCATTGATGTGGTGTAGTGGTTGATTTTTTTTTTAAACCCTGAGTATAATCGATTGATATTCTTTGGAAGAGAAGTGATAATGTGATTGTGGCTATATTCATTGGGGCATTATGGGCAAAGGATAGCTAGGAAAAAGAATTTTCCTCAAATAGCCAATTTACTGAAGACAACACCAGGCACTGTCTTCTTAGCACTGGTTAATGACGTTCTAGTTAATTTGTAACTTGCACAATATCTGTTCTTGCTATTACTGCCAAGCATATGGCAGATCAAGGAGCCTGTTATGCAACTGTGAAATGCAACTGTGAATAGGAATCTTGAGCCACTCACACTGTTTCATCTTGTCAATTGGGAGTTTTGTTTGGTGCAGCATGTGCGCACGCGGGTGTGGGTGTGTGTGTGTGTGTGTGTTAACTAAAGTCTGATGACTTCAAAGCAAACAGGTAATGGACTATATATATCCCTTTTTTCAAATCTGCATACATGCATCCTACTACTTTTTAAAACGATGGGCTAGCAAGATAGCTACTCTGGGCCACTCTTCCATTTCTTTGTGCCATGAAGTTGGGTGAAACTTTTCCACAGCCTTTCTGTTATCTTTGTCAGAGCTGTTTTATCGTTCATCGGAGAGTATCTCTAATCTGAAAATTCTCCATAACTCAGACACAGTCACACGCGGTTAATAGATGTCTCACGAAAGGCTGGAAACGCTGCCTCCTTTTTCTACCCTATCCTTCTAATCAGTTTGATCACCACTTCTGCTTCATTCTGGGAGTCAACGTTCATGCAGAAGTACTATTTGCTTGTTCATATGTGCAAGGGAAATTGTTTTTATTCCTAAAGCATTTCTCCCTCCTAAAATCCTGGGTTGGATTAAGGAAATATCCCCTTTATGTAAATAAACGTTTAATTAAGCAGAGCTGGTAACAACGTCAGAAACAATAAAATGGATGATTTGTCAGAAATAAACTGCAGGGCATCTGATCCTTTGAAGATAATTGAAACTTGACTATTTAAAAACATGAACTGAAAAAAATATATAGGACTCATGATGAGTTACAGTTACACAAATTACTGTGGCATTAGTATTTTGGAAATTAAAATTCAGCAACAAAAACAGTGCTCTGGTTTGTCACTTCTCATCAGTGAAGCGTGCTCTAGCCAGTCATCGTGGCATCTTCATGGGGAATTTTTATAGGCAAGAAAGCTCTAGAAAGTGTCAGGCATGGAGGAGGACGGCTCAATAATTCTCATTCACGTTGTACAGTGGGGCTGTGCTTGGCTCCCATGTCCAGTGCACCCAAGGTAGCAGAGATCTCCTTTCCATCAGAGGAGTAAGTTTGGTCGATGATGAGCCTGGGGAGAAGTGATTATGCTTCTTGCTTAGGTAGCAGAGAAGGTATAGGGGTGCTGGAAGCATGGGCTTAGGTACCTAGTGAGGTAAGAGTAGTGGTAAGAAATGTGATGTTCCAGACTGCTTTCTTACCCTGTTGAACATAGGTCTTATTTCCCTGAGTGACTTTATAGCCTGCCAGGATCACGTTTCCTTTCCCTTTCGGGTCTGTTAACATCATTTTCAATGCCCCAGCCGCACCCTCCCCGCTTCAGTGTCTCCTACTCTCTGTCTCGACCCTCTGATACACATCTATCAGTTCACATCACAAAAACGGTCAGAATGAATGCGCTTTATTTGTGGATAAAAGGCACATTAGGAATATTGTTTTGTGTGTTTTTGTTTTAGTTTCATAAAAGGCCAGATGCCTTCTTTTGAGAGGTTTCTCCAGTAGTACCTCCACTCTGCTGATTGCCTAGCAAGGTGGTGTTTCGGGAGCAGTTTTTGTCGCAGGGCACATTTCACCGTAATTGTTGTGCTTCCCACTTGGCCTTCCAAGTGCCAGAGCTGCTTTTTTTTAAGACTCTCACCCCTCCCCATACAGAGAGAGAGGACACACACTCTCTCTCTCTGTATGAGGGAATCCAGTAACACATTGAATAGGATTTTGCTGTTTTTGTAACTTCTCCAAATTTTAAGTAAATCAGTTCTGGTCATTTCCTTTATGTAAATGACTTTCGGGGGGCGGGGGTGATAAGAACCTGTTATGGGACTATCGTTCAAAATTTCTTCAAGAATATTCAAACCTGGCTTCAAGTACAGGTCTACAGTGAGATCCCGCTCACCATGAAGATATAAGATTACAATGAGAAAATGATTTTTATTCAGTTCTGAGGGGAGGTCTATTAAAGTGGTGCATAATTTCAGAGCAGTTCTCTAGAGATGAACTTTTTTATGGTAAAGTGAAGCAATGTAACATAATGCAAATCATACTACCATTACAAAAAGGAAATTAAAGTTGGAAGAATCTGTCAAAATATTGTGAAAGTTGAGGAATCAAACTTCATTACTTTATTTTTAGAATTTGCAAGATGTTCCACTGCAGAAATGTCTCTGGGCATTTGTAAAATAGAAGGGAAGTGAAAAGAGCAGTCACTACTGAGACGTAGGTTAATTTAGCCCTCTGCCAGCTCTCTTTAGGCCTGCCCCCCCACCACCCCGTTTTACCTGGAGCAGCTCTAGACCGTAGCCAGTATCTGTCTAAAAGGGTTTTATGATTTCATTTGTTTCCCTAGGACTTCAGCTCTTCCCCATACTAACTGTTTCTCATGTTGAAACTAGATTGTGTTTCATTAACAGCCCTTCATGATTTCAAGACTTCACCTTCAGGTTTCAGGAAAATTGTCAGTCTCACAATCATTTAGAGAAAGGAAATATAAGGCACTCCTCTATATTTCATTCGTCAACAGTCTTCTTTTCCGGATAGATTATGACAGAGTTTATGCTATTACAGAATCATGTGTTCCCTTTCACATTTCAAGCTAACTCCTGACCCTGTTTTCTTAAAAAGAGCATCAGCACAGTCGTCTAGCGATTGTTTGCTCTGCCTGTGGAGTCACGGAGGTACTAGTAATTAACAACGTAAGAGGTGAAACAGAAGCTTTTGTGAGCTGCCACTTTCCCTCCATCCCTGTTGGTGACTGAAGCCAGATTATAACTTATAAATTAAACCCAAGATACTGAGGAGCCAACGTACAGAGTTTCCAGTTCCAACAGTCTTTGAGTTCTAGGTTTTGCATAAGCAGAGTTTGTGCTGTGATTGCAACTAGCTAAGCGTGAAGAAATCGCCTCAGTGATCTAGAGTCACAGGCAGCGGATCTCCGCTCCCAAGTGCGGTGCTCACAGACTTAAAGATACATATTTAATTTTTTAACTCTGCTGTAATAGGTATCAGGGGCTCCAATTAATTTTTATAAACTATTGCTTTTTTATAACAAGACTGTCATACATGTGAGCCTTTATAATCTAAGATAAAAATGAGCTCTCATCCTTAAGTCAGTTTTGTAAATGAACGCCCAAAGCTTCTATGTCATTTTCAGTTCTTATTGTGTGCCATAATGGATCATAGCTTTGAGCAGAAACTAGGTCTGTTCTAGGATAATGTTGCAACAAGTCATTGCATTCCCAGACGTTCAGATGTAATAATAGTACTGAGGATGGTTTATGTATCTTTTCTATTTTATACACACACCCACACATACACACACATCCAGTGAATGTATATTAGAGAATACAACAGAGCCTCTTTTTTACATACATAAATTTAAGATTTTAGAACTTCAGGGACTTAGAACCCAAAGCTCTGTCCTACTTTCTCCTAAGGCTTCGGAGTCACTTTTTACCAGCTAAACTGCTGCTTTTGAGGGTTTCTGCTGGCCAAGACACAGAAAGCCAAATGTATTATAAAACTGTATATTGAAAAATTTTAATAATGTGTTTATGCACACATTTTGAAGCTAGGACGACATTGACTTGATTTCCAAAAGCATTTAGAATTTTTCTTAAACCCTGGAGAAATGCCTTTTGAAACATTATCCCAATTTACCAACAACAAAACATTGCAATTACAATAGGACACATTGTAAAGATTTTTAATTTTCCATTTGTGATCTTATATTCTTTGGTGGTTAAGTCTTTAAAACCCCAACTCTAAAGTGAAATTAAAAAGTTCTTAAGAAAAGAAATCTGTTGTTACAAAGTCTAGGGTAGGAGAGAATAATTACACATAGCTTTTTGATAAACAGTCTAAATTGTGCTTCAAAGGACAGATGTGGCTTTAATAATCTGAAACATTTGCATTTTCAGATTAAACTTTGCCTGATTGCATTGTACTTGATATGTATACTTAAATCTATATGTTAAATGTTATACTTTGATATAGCACATCTTGTTTGACTTTGTTCCTATGATCTGACAAGCTTCATTATATAATAAACTAGTTTAAATAAATCTTAAAGACATAAAAGTGTTCCTGACAGTAAGAAAAAATTTAAAGCTCACAAATGATATATCGGTTAGATGTTCCAGAGAGAGTCAAAGTTTTTTCATTCAAATCTTTGAACATGTGTTTTGAATAAAGCTGTAAGGCATTTTCCAGTAACCAGTGTTGTATTACAAAAATGAGTAAAGTAAAACAAAAGGAAAACATGTTTCAACATTTTATTCAGTATTGTCACATATTGTTGCACATTTCCTGCTGGAAGTAAATGTGACATTTGTGATGCTAATTTTTCAAACCTAACCTTTTATATCATATAAAATATTGCTGAGAATATTGTGCTCTTGTCAGACAACCAGAAATAATGAACCACTCTATCAGAGTTCAAATGGGCTCCTAATAGTTTGTGTGCAATTATATTGCAGCTCTGATGTAAATCCATCATTATAATTTTTTAATTTTTCTGCTAAATTTTATCTAGGAACAACCAAGGATAAGTTGGTTACAGAACACTTGACCCAGTATCCTAGCATTTTGTATGCAGCCAAAACCAGAAAATAATACCACTATAGTTAAATTGATTTGGATAAGATAATGTGATAAAATGAAAAAAAAAACCAGAAAACACAAGAAGTTTACTTAAAAGTAGGAAATTCTGTGCTCTATTACTAGGATTTTACTGTTTTGTTAATTGAAAATTAATGTCTTTGCTGACGCCGAAGTACAAAAAATATGTATCAGGACATCTATTTGGTTATTTTGCCTTTTATAATAAACAGCTGTCAAGGCTAACTACATAGAAGAGATAAAGTATTGAGCATGTGAAAGCAACTTAAATAAACACCAAATTGGAGAGAGAGGTACTTAAAATCAAACTGTAAACCAATTTATAGAAAGATGAATATAATTTATTTCAATGTTATATTTGTTATGTTATATATTTTATTAAAATATTAGCTTTGGAACAAAATCTAAAACATGTACCTAGTAAACTGTCAGTAACACGACATTTCTAGTAAGGGAAGCTACTCCTGAAATAAGGAAAACTGAGATTTAACATTCAGTCTGGGGAATAGTCCCTTCTTTACAATATCAAATTTATTAGATTATTTTTAAATTTAAAATTATCTTAAAATTAAATTGTTTTGAATAATTGAGCACTGGCAATCAGTGGAACCCTTTACATTGCCTGCTCTTTTTTAGCAGACCAGGTAGTTCTTAAAATGAGGGTTTCTGGGTTTGCCAGCCTGGAGATGGATATTTGGTTTCACACACTGAGTGTTGTCCGCAGCTGCCAGGTCCCCCTTGCACCCCTCCATGAGGTACCAAAAGCTGACCTTCCAGGTTAGGAATATTTCCGTGAATTCTGTCATTGTTGTGTCTAGGAATTTAGACAGAATTTATGAGGAAGGTGGCAGAAGACAGTACTTTATTTCGGTCTTCCTCTGAAGATCAAATCATTAACCTTATCAGAAGAGAATGAGCATCTCTTTTTTCTTCAGTTTTCAGATGTTATACTACATTTAATTTTTACATCCTGCCATTGTGTTTAGGCGCCTACGGTCAGTCCACACGAGGGGCGTCGTGGTCGTCACATAGGTTTCTACCTAAGCTTCGTGACACAAGGCTCCCGCGGTTCCTTCCCTGCCTGGAGAGACATGAGAATGTTTCCTAAGGGAACAGATCTCAGCAACCAAGCCAAAGGGTGTCAACATCATGAACACTTTTATTCAGATCATGTCTCGGCTTTCACAAAGGGAGGTTATAGAAATGGTTTTACTTAAGTTCACGGCAACATCAAGGAGAGAGAAAACAAGTGTTACTGCCCTTATTTTATGCATGACAAAGTTGAAGCTCAGAGAGGGGTAAACATTTTGTGACAGCCAATGAAGGATCCTACCTTTAGTCAAATCTTGGTGCAGTTCTGTGCTTAATGTGTGATAGCTGGCAGTGTCCCCTCTGATTTCATGGCCCTCTATCCCTAGGGCATACTGCACGGACTGGTGTTTAGTAGGTGCTGCTCAAGAAGGGCATCGAATAAATGAACAGAGATGAGAAGCAAGGTTGCCTGGCCTTTTGTGTTTTATTATCCACACCGTAAGGCGACTACAGAACAGTGACTCGTGTGCTTTCCAGAAGTGCGTGACTTTTCTGAGGAGGTGCCTGCCGCTGACAGATTTCTGGAGATGGTGGAGAGGAAATAGCACATCGCTTTGTAAAATTTTGTTTGTGGACATAGAATGTAATAACTTTAAACATTTATTGAATGCTCACTATGTGCCAGATACTTTTTTTTTTTAATTTAAGATTTTTAAAATTTATTTTTGCGAGAGAGAGGGAGAGAGCACACACAAGTGGGGGAAGGAGCAGAAGGAGACTTTCCACCAAGAAAGGAGTCTGCCACCAGAGCAGACTTTCCACCAAGCAGGAGCCTGATGAGGGCTTCATCCCAGGACCCTGGGATCATCACCTGAGCTGAAGGCAGACGCTTAACTGACTGACCCACGCAGGTGCCCTCTGCCAGATACTCTTGAAAGCATCCTACGTGCATTAATTCACTTAATCTGAACAACTCTGTGAGGTAGACACAGTTCTCACCTCCACTCTATAGACATGACTGAAGTAGGGAAAGGTTAAGTAACTTGCTCAAGGTCACAAACCAAGAACAATGGCTGCAAGCCCCAGCTAATGACCACTGCGTAACTCAGCTTCTTGCTACACTATAAATTCTCAGGCTGTAGGTTGAAGGCCTCACATGAAGGGGCAGTGAGTGGTCACAATGATTTTTCTACCCAAGCATTTGCTTGATTTTCTGCAGGGATCTTTTGGCCATCCTCTGTATGCACCAGCGTTGGTTGGCAACTGTCTTGGTCCTTGGGGAATAGTAGTGATGACCCAGGCATTGTTGAGGCTTTGGGGGTTAGATCATGTCTCTCCAGAATACCCTCATTATGAATTTCATCCACTTCTGGCTGTGGACTTTGCCCTTTTGGTATAGAAAAGTTAACACACTCAATTTAGGATAGGAGTTGCCTCTAGGAGAGGAGAAAGAAGAAAAGTACTGGAAACAGGCAAACCAGAAGCTTCTTCTCCATCCATAGAGACTTTGGTTCATTTGTGGTGTGCATCGATTGTTTGCTTTAAGGTTAGAATCTGTTAGATTGTGCTTTTATTATGTTATTTTTATATTTGTATGTTCAAAATAATTAACTAATTAAAAAAATTCGGGAACATAAGATAGACCTCAACCTACAGGCAATTAACGAACATTTTGTGTCCCCGGAATGGATGGGTTCGAGAATAAAGGATGTGCAGACAGCTTTTAACCAGATCCTGAAACAGCCATATTCTCTTGCTTACTCCTGTAGCTGAGGTTTATAGAAATCTGCAAGTATGGAACTTAGAGGGAAAAGTTTACAGTATTTTCTAACTCAAAAGGCCCTTAGAGGCCAACTAGATTGAAAAAATCTGAGGTGTAGAAATATTAATTGACTTGAGAGATACCACAAAGATTGTTGGTTCAGATGTTCATTAGTTCAAGAAATCTTTATGGAATGTCTACCATGGGGAAGGAACCTTAGCTGTTTCTGGGGACACACAGCTGAATAAGACAGTGTCCACAAGGGACTCATGGTCTGTAGAGGGAAGGCATCTATGTAAACAAATAATTATAATACAAGCTATTAATTGCCTTAACAAAATATGTAACTGATGGTCCATCTGCATCGATCTATCACCTATCTACGTATGGATGCATGTACATATGTACCATCTATCCTTAATACACCTAAAGCATTTAGAACATTGCCTGGAGCATGGGGAGTTCATCATAAATAGTATTTGAATGATCTGGTACACCTAGAATTCCCAGATTTTTCATTGCATTTTACACCATGCAGTGAGTTCAGCCAGCACTACTTTGTTCAGCCTTTATCACTCTTACGTCTGTGAGACTGTGAAACCTTCAGTGAACCTCTCAGACAAAACTATTAACCGCTATGTTGTTAACCACTATGCTAATACTACTGTATTGTAGATACATCTATAGCGATACTTATTTGGCTATTTCTAAAATGTTTGTTATGTACTTTGGCTTCAACCACAAAATAAACATATTCATATCAGATATTGTCTCTTACTCATATGTGTATGCCCAGGGCTAAGAACATAATAGGTGATCAATAAATGGTGTGTTGTTGCTTGAATGAATGCATCCTACAAAGGGTTCAGAGGGTAGATGGAGAGGTGATGGAAAGATTAATTATCCAAACTGCTTCTTAGATCATTCTCTGAATAAAAGCAGTTTTGAAACTTGTAGAAATGAATATCATGGTGCTGGTTGTAAGGCTTGGTGATAAGGCTTGACTCTAAGGGAAAAAACAAAACAAAAACTAGTTTCTAGATCACATGACTGGTTCCTCTAATGATCCTACCACTAATGTGATGTTTCTGCAATCTTTTAGCAAAATTCTGTTCCAAAATAGTGTTCTTTAAAAATAAACAAAATAAAATAATGTCCTTGCTCTAGGAAGTATAATTTCAGGGCATTTTATTATATGAAAAAATAAAGAGAAAATATTTATCTATAATGTAAGAGTTTTATAAACTCTAGGGTTATAAAGTAAAAATATCCGATTTTTGGCTTTAAGTCCAGAAGAACTTGAAGTTAAGTTTCAAATAACAACTTAACCATATGATGGGCTTTTCAATGAACTTTCAATAAGACAATCATGTTTTGAGTCTTCTGTGATGTATGCATGTGTGTATGTGTATGTGTTGATTTTATATACTAGATAACTAAGATAGTAATATTTCAGAAAAATAAAATTATATTCTTAATTGGCAGTCTGATTATAATTTTAACTGAGCAGGTGATTATATTTAGGGATGGGTTATTAGCAGTTCATTCATTTATCAAATATTTATTAGATGCCTGCTAGGAGTGGGCCACTGTTGTAGGTACTGGAGATATTTCGGTAAACAAAGGATACAGAAGTCCCTCCCTGCTCAATATCTTTCTAATAATTAAAAAAATCTATTACTGGGTAGCAAATGTTGTCCTTGAACTCGCTGGTGTATTATCAAAATATATATGTTATATTTATTTTTTATTATATAATAGTTTATATTATATATGTATCATTTTTTGAACGTCTGTATGTGATCGACCACCTTTTTGCACAATTTATACTTAACTCAGCTGATCTATAGAAAGGACATGGTTATTCATTTGTATAATTCAATATGCTGACAAGATCCTAGCTTCAGAGACATGTGGATAACTTCAGTGGTCTGAATTTGATTATGCTCTACATATGGGAAACAATCAAAGTCATGTATAGGGATTTCATAGTGTAACTCCATTAAAATCAATGAGAATGCTGCACACCTAAACACCTGTTCACAATTCAAAAACTCAGGCAGGCAGTTCCACTTAAAAGATCACTAAATCAACAGTCTAATAGTCTTTGGGGATCATAGTTTTATCATCTCACTTGGTTTTCATTTAACTTTGTCATTCTACAAAACCGTTATTATGGGTAAAAAATTATACAATTTGCTCACCCCAGTGTGATTCCAGGGTTGTTGATCTTGATCCTGTTGGAAGAGTGACTCAAGCCCTAGGTGAATGGGGAACTATCTTAGAAATATCACCAGTTGGAATTTTGGGAAATACAGTGCATTGCAAGCGATCATCAAATATGAATTGGTTTAAAAAAAGAAAAGGTAAAATTTTAAACTTAGAAGGCTTGTGAAAAAAATTAATTTTAAAGCTGTGAATCAGTAACTTTAATGAGAAAGTGCTTACTCTGACCAATAGTTGAAATGAATTGAAATCCATTGGAGGACCAGTATCAACTAATTAATTAATTGCTTTCATTCACAGTGACTGTTAAAGCTCTTTCAGGTTTTTGTGAAATATATCTAACTCTTCTTAGAGTGTTCGAGGGTTTTTTTTCCCTTTTCACAATTCAAATATGTTGGTGTTTTACCTTACATTGCTCTAAAGTTTTTATTTTTTTACCATGAAGAAAAATTTCTGTAAGTTAGAATGTAAACAAGGCAATGGATGGGTATTTAAGAATTTTTTAGGATCTTAGCCTATTAACTATTTGCCTATTGATTGTAAATTACAAGTTAATTTTAACTATTCATTGGATAACATTGATACTAGGTTTTATTTTGAACAGTTAGCTTGAATTGGTATATGCATTGGAAAAGTATAAACCTGCACTAACAATTCCATGTTTTAAAAAACTAGACTTGGCAATTAATTTAATGGTCATGGCTCATACTGTATTTTAAAAATAGAATTTAAACATAATTTTGGAAGGATTTTTTAATGGTGAAAGTTTTCAATTCTCCATGAATAATTTTAATTTAAAGAAGAACTATAGAGGTCTACCATAATTTATCAATACTCTGCTCTTTCAAAACGGCTCTGTGAGTGCTAAGTTCTGGGTTCTGTTTTAGGTGATGGATGTCCTACCAGGTACTACTTCAGTAAATGTGCAATATATAAGTAATTACTCATGTTTTTAGTCACATCTAATTAATTTTCTATAAATATATTGTTAAAATTTGATTCGAAGTATAGCAGCATTGTTATTGACTAGAAACATAGCCATTGGGAATGAAGGAACCATCATTATGATGTATCCAACCCTGTCTGCTTACAGATGAGACCCACAGAGGTGCCCTGAATGACCAGCAGCAACTGGACATTGGACTTGGATTTTGCCCGTTTGGTTCAGCTGGTCACTGCAAATAGTTATTAGTGATACAATTAGCATATGTCTGTATATTAAGGAGACTACACTCTCCTTTAAATAAGACCAAATACTCATTTAGGAGAGCTCCAGATTCAAGTATGCCATATACCATTTACAAAACAAAGTCTTCCGAGCTTTGCTAGTGCCTCTATTTTTGGAACACTATAAACAATCTAAGAGCACAACCTTCTGCAAGCCATTCTGTTAGCTACCAAATCATATCCCCAGGGAACGTTGTCTGTGACTGTCCCTCTTCCATTTCCTCATATCCAGTCACTGAGCAGCATCAGGGTTGAAGAGGAACTGGAAGTCATGTGATCTCACGTGGTGCCAAATTTCTCTTGCATTTTAACCCCTCCTTTCAGTCTCTTGGTCTTTGCTTACTCATCAGAACCCCATGGACTTCCTAAAGGGGCTGCAGTTTTTACTTCTCTAATTCATAGTCCATACTTCCCACAAATGTAAATGCCTAATACACAAACAAAATACTTTATACCCAGCTCAGAACCCATAATTCTTCTTGCTTGAAGCAGTCAACACCAGCTCTCTCTCCTTTTGTGGGTTTTATTTTTTTTATTTATTTTTTTTTTTTTGTCTTCTTTTTGTTTTGAGAGAGAGAGAGAGCACACAAGTGAGCCAGGGTTGGGGAGCAAAGAGAGAATCTGAAGCGGGCTCCATGCCCAGCACAGAGCCCAATGCAGGATTCAGTCTCACGATCATGAGATCGTAACCTGAGCTGAATTCAGAAGTCTGATGCTCAAGCGACTGAACCACCAGGTGCCCTAACACCAGCTCTCTTACTGAGCCATTCAACACTCTTCACCCACCTTCTCCCATAGGTGCCAATTCATGGTCCTTCCCATTTAGGCAATCACCAAAGTCTTCTGTTGGACAGTCTAGAACACTGCTCACCATTCCCATCCTTATACATGTTGAGTCTGGGCCAGCCTCACTGCTATTCTAGTTTTTTTGGTGTGTGCTTTTTTTTTTTTTAACCTTTAAAGAAAAGACAACTATATTTTAGTTTATTTGAATTAACCTAAGTTTTCTACCTTGTAAAGCAAAACTACTGTACTTTATCTAATCAGTCTAAATTAACCACTTCCTCTTCCTTGCCTTAATACTGTTTAGGTACACACTGTGCCCTCTCTCTTTTAGCACAACAGTGCTATGCATTTCTGTTTTTTCTCCACAGTATTTGAATGGTGTGCTTTTCTCCCACACCAGAAGGAAAGCAAGAAATTTTTGTCTTCATTGTTTCCTGTTCTGTCCCCAGCTCATAGGACAACTCATAGACCCCTTAGTAAGCACTTGTTAAATGAGCAAATAAGTTTGCTCACTAGCAGATGCTGGGTTGCACTGATTTGAATAGAACACTTCTTGAAAATACGTATTCCCATGTATTTTATAATTAAGGTTTTGCTAAGTCATTTTCAAAGCAAACTTCTGAATAAATTTAGAACCAAATGATCTAAAATGATGAGTATTTTATTATATCAAAGAAAGAAAAAGTGTGCCCATGTTGTGCCTTTGAGTTTTCTTGGGAAATAAAATAGAGGAGCCATATATTTTATTATTTCTTTATGACTTGCTTGTGGCTAAATATACTGCGAAATACTCCAGACAATTTTCCAATGTATAAATCTTAAGATGGCCTTAGCCAAAGTGAGTGGTTTGGACAAGATGTTAAATTCACTTCATTTCTAAAATATTTGATTCTGTTTCTTAATCCCTGACTATCATTTACTAGAATCCTGTAAGTTTTTAATGTAAAGAATGCATTTTGAAAAGTTAACAATATCTGGGGTGCCCAGCTGGCTCACATGTGACTCTTGATCTTGGGGTTTCAGCCCCATGTTAGATATAGAGTTCACTTAGAAATAAGTAAAATAGGGGGCACCTGGATGGCTCAGTCTTACGGTCATGAGTTCAAATGAAATAATTGGGTACCCGGGTGGCTCATTCAGTTGAGCATCCCTCTCTTGATTTCGGCTCAGGTCATGATCTCAGCAACAAGGAATTGAGCCCCACATAAGGCTTCTTGCTTAGCGGGGAGTCTGCTGAAGTTTCTCTCTCTCCCTTTCCCTCTGCCCCTCCCACCCCCCACCATGCTCACAGATGCTTTCTCTAAAATAAAGAAATAAATCTTTTATAAATAAATAAATAAAATATTTTAAAGTTAACAATATCCTATAGATTAATTACATATTTAGAATACAATTCAAGTTCCAGGTCAGCGTAAGAATTTGGGTACAAAAAGCAGTATCAAACCTGAATCATCAAGAAAGAAAGGGGCTAAAAATTCCAAAGTAATGGAGGGACACCTTGAGAAATTAAAGCATATAATTTCAGGTCTGCTAGAATAAAATAGGATGTTTACACAGGTTCATCATAGGTTGCCTAATTTTTAATCTAGAAAAATTTGCCACTACTTATAAAAATACATCACCCATCTATTACAAACTGTGAAAGAAAGTATTTTTCTCCTTCAAAAAGAAACCGTATGGCATACAAAAAAGAATTCTGGCCTTGAAAGAAAAAAAAAGAAAGAGGAAAAAGATTTTTGAAGCTTACTAGATGTATTATTTAGTCTCTCAGCTCTGTTTCAGAATCTTGAAAATGAGTTCAATTTCCCCTGTTTAGGTTTGTTAATAATGCATTGGTGTTCAGCAAGGATACCCCAAACTGTCTTAATTGCATGAGCCCAGTGGGGCCCTGAGAATTCCGTCAGACCTTCTCCCCTAGCAGCTTCACGTGTACTAATTAGAGATATAGAGATATTGAGCACCCATTCAGGTTTTGAGAAAATGCTTTCACTAATATAACAAGTTTGAAAACCATAGAAAAAATGTGTATAATCTAAAAAATTAGTGTGCACTCATAAATAATAGCTTCCATTATTAGGTAATATGTGCTAGATATATAAAATATTGAAATATGAACCTTCTTTTGCTGAATCATAACCTCTCAGTTTACCTGGACAAAATGTCTTACAGAGGAGCACATCTCTTGTGGAAGGAATCCCTGATATGGGCTATAGCCTGATCTTTTATAGTCACTTAAATTTCTTCTGCCTTTGTTGAAGTTTGTGCCTATTAAATTAGACTCTTGTAGAGCTGAGCAGTAAGAAGAATATGAAGAATATTATATGCTTTGGGAATACAGGAAAAGTAATGTGAAATACCAACAGACCTTTGCATCATTCAAGCTAGGAATGAATTTTTGAGTCCCTGAAATATACAGAAGAACTTGGAACAAATGATGACATTTAATTTGATCAAGATATTATAAGGATTCTTAAAAAAGTAAAACAAAATCCACCTACTATCTGGAAGCCTAAAGCCTACAGAGGCCTCACATCTCTACCAATAATTTAGTAATGGACAATGATGAAAAGTTGGGGGAATGGGAAAATGTTTTCCAAGTATGCAGAGTTTTAAGATGACGTGTTTGTGTTACAAAGGTTTCATGCATTGTAACAGTTTCTAGAGGGCAAGATCTTTTCTTACACTCTGTTACATTGACTTCTTTTTTGGAAAGATTCTGTATTTCAAGATAATTCTATGAATTTCATGAACATGACAAAATGAAATTGAACTCAGCAAGCTTTAACCCATAGAGTTAATTAATGAGGAGTGTTAGAGGATTTACAAATAATTCAATCCATCAAAGTACAGTGATAATAATATCACTGTTGACTACATCAGATTGAGATTAATCAACCATCAGTATCTTGGGCTCTGAGAAAAATATTAAGTAATAGAGCATTCTATCATTGCAGTAGTGTGAATGCTGATGAAAGAATTGGTGGTTAGAATTCTCTTGTGGAATTAAATATGTCAAAACAACTTATACACAGTGGAGCTTACTTTGCATAAAAGCCAAAAAACTTGAAAAACTTAAAAGACAAACACTCATAACATGGAAGTACAGTAGTACAAGAGGAATAATTTTAAAACATTACTAGAAAACTATCTGAAACAGGCCAGCCAATTTGAATGGCTGTCCCCAGTGCCATGTTCAAAATCTTGAAGAGCCGTCAGTGCTCAGCTCAACAGACATGCTGTGTGGTACATCTCAGGCCAGTGTAAAATGTGGGGGGATGGGGAGGTTTAGCAGTAGGCGAGCAGTCTCCAATATCCTAGAGATTTCAGCTTACCGTCATAGAATCCCTGACCATAGAGATGAAGCCTGGGAATTTACTTTTTACAAGTAACCAAGGCAATACCAGTACTAAACAAGGGTTTGGGAACCATCGGATAGAATACCCAATTTCAGCTTAACTCAGACCAAATGGCCAAGGGAATAAAATCCCTTGCAAGCATTTTCCCATCCACGGGCTTCAAGTATGTTCGCGTGGGTAGGGCCATGTGCATATACCATGATAACAATTATCCCAATGCAAACAGCAGTTCGTAGGTTTTATCTCATCAGATTCATCCAAGTCAATGGCCTGTTTATAGTTTGGGTCCTTTAGAACTAGGCAGTCTCTGCATTGACACTGCAGCAGCTCCATGGCTCTTTGCAGGGGTTTTGAAAACCGTGTTCATTGTAACGTGTCTCCCATAGTTATCTTTGATAAAGTTGATGTGGATTTTTCCCAGAATGCTAAGCCAACAATGTGTTTCACATTTTGAACTGGCTTTCACATTTATCTGAGACATGTGATGAAGTGTTTGAAGGCAGGTGTAGGACAGGTGCATCGAGGTATCCACACAAACGTGCGCACACACACACACACACACACACAAACACACCCACTCTCACCCATACACGCAGCAAATGTAGATAATTCTTTCTCTTGGTAAAATCGAGAAACAGATCTGAAATCATAGAGGGGATCTCTGTCTGGTTGATTTTGTTTTTCTGTTTTGCCAGTGAACACCGAATTGGTGTGTGACCATGTCTCCAACTTTTTTAGGGATTGAAGATGAAGGACATGTGAAGATATATTCTTGCCGATGCTATTTTCCCAAATAACCACTGAGCTTTTTTTGGTTTGGTTTGGTTTTCCTTGAGCCTAGGTGTGTTGAAAATCTATTCCCATACTGATCTATCTAGAGCATTATTAATGGTGATGCGACATTTTATATGTCAGGCTCTTGAAATGATTCAAGTAAAAGAGACATTTGTTTCCTCAGTTTCAACGAAAATGATAAATTCTTATGTTACATCTGTGCTTAAGGAAACGCCACTAATATCATCTCATTTATATAAATACTTGTCAGGTGACTGCCTAATTTCACAGGCATCTGAGTCTTATCCCAGCATGCCAAGGCCGTGATACTTGGGAGTTCCTTTGTATTTCAGTGCAGGGCATCAAACAAGGCTTTCTTCTTCCCCTTCTACCAAAAAAAAAAAAAAAAAAAAAAAAAAAAAAAGCCAGTTTGAACGTTATCACATCAAAGGGAAAGATGCCATTGTCTGCGAGCTGTCTCAGATCTATCAGAATAAATCAATTATGGGACAGAATTCATCTGAGGTTACCGTTTCTTCCAAACAGGAGATCCCCTCCCTCATTTCCTTCTCAGAAATGTAATTATAGAATATAGAATATATATATTTTTTTGTTTGGTGAAAAGATACCAGTAAAGTGATAACATCTGGCTGGAGCAAAAGGCTTCCAACTAAGGAATGGTTTCCTCTCCGCGGGTCTGACCAGAGTCTGATGTTGTGCAGATGTGCAGTCAGGCCTGACTGTAAAAGTTATAAACATTGTCATAACATTGTTCGACTTCTCTAGTATTTCCTGTCTTCTGCTTAGCACTTTATTACGAAGTCTGGCGAGCCGCCAAGTGAAATGCAGGGAGTTAGGGCCTCTGGCTTGAAATTTAAAACAAGTCCAGAATTCATTGGGTTTAATTTGATATGCGAACTCTGATAACTCACACTTGTTAAAATAAAGCCGCTTACCATTCAAGTTAGATTTACACAGCTTTGAGAGAACACGGGAGAAGAGGAAGAAAACACATTTTTCAAAACTTGAGTATTGGCTTTTAGCTCTTGGTTTTCGGGGGTGGGGGTGGGGAGGGCGATGGATGCTGAGCAGGGAACAGCTGATTCAGAAGCTGGACAGCTTACAGCAAACTTGTGTTCATTTCCTGTATTAGATGCAGTTCCCTGGGCACAGAATGGGCCTTTCTTTCAACACTTCTGAGCACGTTCTTTCTCTTGGCTCATTTTCAGATTAGGAAGGCCACAGGAGGCTCGTTGCCTATACATCATAACAAAATGGTGAGGTGAAAACAAACGAACGATACACTACCAGGCTGGGGTTTTGCAAAGGGTATCTTGTACCAGGGTTGAACAGAGCATCATTGAAGCACCAGCATGAAGACATGTTAACCCAATTTTTCCTGTAATGTATACATGATTGATTGGCAATTTTTGGACCACAGGCTGTGGTTAGGATTACATCAATCAGGAAGCACTAACTCTGGAGGGACTTCCCTTAAATGATCTAGTGTTTACTGGCGAAAGTGGTTGCATTTTTTGCTGTCTCTTTCCTTCATGTGTTCATCAGTCCCATTCTTGTTTGACATGTGGTATCAGTGCCCGAGATAGGGCCCTTTTCCTGCTTTTATCCCCGTTAGTCACTTAAAATGCAAAATGATGCACCTACCACAACGTCTGGTACGTAGAGTGCTCTGTTTTTTTCAAAAAAGAATGATTTTTGGAATGAATGAGAAACGAGTAGTGAATGAGAGTACAAGTAAGTGTGCATGTAATCAGATTTGGATTTTCTGCTTTTCAGAAGGAGTTAGGATCACTCTGTGAATTAACAGCATGCCAGAGGTTTACCTGTGGAATATCATTGACCTAAATAGAGCACTGCATATCGACCAATTAACATTAACGTGCGGTTTTTAACTCCTTTGTAAAATTATTGCATCACGGAGAACTTGTAAATAAAATTTAAAATAAATATGTGAAAAAGAGTAGGCTGGAGAGGAATTTGCTGGTTGCCGATAGCCACCAATGGTCTGCTCACAGCTCCCTTTCGTACACTTTGGGGTAGTAAGAAAAATGTCATCAGTAGTGTGCCATCAGGATTCTGATTGCGATCTTTGCTGTTTTGTGGATTTTCATAATGGTCTTGAACGTATATAACTTGCTGTGTTCCCAAAAGGATGTGTTGCGGATCTATGAAATTTTTGTAAGTTGTGAACACTAAAAATCTGTCCCCAGGCTCTGCTGTTAATTTGTTTTTATTGAGGAGGAAGTAAGAAGGAGGCACATGTGTGTGCAGCCACTTTTCCCTGCTCTGTTTTTTCATGTGTAATTGGTGTTTGGGGATGCATGGGTGACACATGAGTTATAGTTCATAACTCTGGAGAAGAAAGAAGTTCCTGACACCGATCTTCCCAGGCTGCAAGATCCTAAACGTATAAAACGGAAAGGTACAAAAGAGAAACATGCGTATTGTTACTTCAAGTCGGGGCTCAAAGTTATTTTTCAAAGAGCATTACCTAGCGATCTTAAGTGGTCCTCCCCAAATCATAGACGCCTAATTGTATTATCTAATTTTTGGAAATGGAATGTAAGGCATTTGGAAGTTAAATAGCGTGAAGAATGAAAAGCATGTTCAGAAAGCATTTAAGATGGTTGGCGAGGCCTGTGCCATTCAGAGCGACTCCTGCCGATGTAAGGTTCTGAATACTGATCGCCTAATCACATTGGGTTTGGAATTCAGTTTCTAGCTTCACATCACGATCAGAACAGATGTTTCCCAGGCAGGATAGGTGGGTGCAAGAAATAGATTTCAGAAATAACTCACTAAATTTATAATCAGATTTCTGGAAGAAAACTTTGGCTCGCTACGTCTCAGAATTCTGCTTTGCACACAGCCTAGTCGCTCAGCACATGCTATGCCCGCCCCTAGGTCAGCGCATTTCTGGATACTCTTTTTTTTCATGCAAGAAATTTCCTCACTTTTTTTTCCTCTTCCAAGAATTTGTGCGTGTGTGCACGCGCACGTGTGTGTGTGTGTGTGTGTGTGTGTGTGTCTGCGTTTTAAATCGCACATTACCGTGGCATCTCCACATGAAAGCAGCATGCCTTTTAAAGGGTTATGTATGAAGCTCAAAGTATTTCTTGTTATTTGGGAATGCCGCCTTGACCATTATTTTTCTTCCAATCGTCTGATGGGAGCCCGGCATTAATTATGTAGGCCTTCATTGGCATGATGAAGTTAAACGGCTAGTGGGTGTTTCCCCATCTCCTTTGAATATTAAGTAGGCAGATAAGAAAACCTCACCTTAATATGAGGCTCTTCATCTCTGGTAGATTGTTACAAGAGGAATATGTAGCCAAGAATACAGACAAGAAATCGTGAAATCTTGGCGTGGGGCCAGCAGACCTCGAGCTGGCCGCTGGATTGGTAGAAAGCAGCTTTCTGTGGTCAGAATCCACATTACTCAGACAGTCGCAGAAGCTCTGAAGCCTTTGGATTTGTTTGCAATGAGAGATTTGTTGTGGATTTTTAACAAGGCTCCTGTGTGTGTGCCATGCTTAGTAAATATTGGCCTTCAGGGTCTTTTTCAGTCACGCTGAATGGACTGTTAGTTTCCCCAAACTGCGAAGTGCAGAAAATCCATTTTTTCTGCAACAATCCATTGTTGCTATGAAGATTGCATCGTAGGTTTTGCAACGCAAAAGCAAAATTAAATTTAGCAAAAATCTTCTTTAAAGAACTGGGAAAGTCATCAGGGAAAAAAAAGAAAGATACCTGTGATTATATAAACAAATGGGCCTCTAAAGGAACTGTAAGGAGTACTTAAGAGTTAAATTGTTTAAGTTAAAATGACCTGAAACATTCTGATTTAACTATGATTCTTCATAAAATGGGGAAAATTAATCCTATAAGTATTGTGACTGATGTGATCAAATAATGACCTTTTTCCACATCATAATAAGTTGACTGTACCTTTGAAATCGTATCCAAAATGTGTTTTATAAAAAGTGATTTAGTTAGAAAAACCCTGGTAGAAGGTATGCCATGAGGTTTCCAGAAATCTGAAAAATATTCAGCCTGTCACCAAATGTTATCTTTTTTTAGTAGATTTCGTAATATTTTCCCTCTAGCAAATGAGTCAATATTGACAGTTATGTTGTACTCAAGAATGACTTGACATTTTTTTTAATTAATATTTAAAACTCACTTTCAAAGGGTGATCAGTGGAGTTCTTACATTTAGACTCTAAGGACTTGAAGGAGATATCACAGTTATGTCAAGGGCAGAAATTACCACGGGGTATCTGAAATTGAGAGTTTCATGATAGTTGTTTAGTGATGAACAAGTCCAAAAAATCAAGTTGCCCAGCGGAATTGGTGTGCTAACGCACTTTATATACTTACAGAAAATGGTTAGCATTCCTGTTAGAAAACACGGAGGGGATAGGACCTAAACGCCCCAAATTGTGACAAGTTGGGGGTAAGGAGAGGTATTTAAGGTACATTGTTCTAACTCTGATGCAGAGATGCCTATTAGACGATGGATTTTAGGAAACTTTCTCTGTCCTACGTTTTTTTGCCAGCGGCCTAGTACACAGAAGAATGGCTGGAAAGAGGGTACTTTTCCATATGTTGTCCATTTGGCTGTCAGCACTTGTTCTCACAGAAAAGAACAGGGTCTTGAGTGACTGCTAGTCTGTCTTAAAGTATGGTAATGAGGCTAATTAGGAGAGATGAAAACTGCACTAGATTTGTGAAGGCAATTATCTATATAGCTTTTGTGCCATGCTTTATCTTTATCAGATTCCTCTTCTCTAATTTTGTCATTTCTCAAACATCACAAGAATAATGAAAATGTCTAAGGCAATACGAGCAATGTGGTTGGTAGGAAAGAATAAAATACACTAATGTAATTCTGTGAACCTGCTTTCTGTTTGGACTCTTTTGAAATGAAGATTTGGAGCATGGCTAAGGCCCTTCTTACTAGTATTGTTGTTGTTTAGTTTACCTAAATGAAAATTAATTGCACTTTATTATAACGAGCCTATATATCTTCTTCGGTAAGTGAACAGTATTTTCCTTTGCTTGGTCCTTTTATGTTAGTCATCATGGCAAGTCAGTAATTTAGTGTACTTGAAAGGAAAAGACATCAGAGGCTTGCAAAGCAAGCATAAAATGTATTCTCTTTTATGTGATTTAGAAAGTTGAAACATTTTAGTTTCTGTTTTCAAAGGTTTAATACATTTTAACTCTGACAGCAGTTATGAAAGTAAACGAATGAACTCAGATCTCTACACAGTGATTTCATAGTAGGTGACATTGAACATAAGTTTTGTTTGTTCCAAGTATTTAATCACCAAAGTTAACAGTTAAAATATTAGCATTTTTTTAGACCTGCTGAATATTTTTTAAATAGTGCTCCTGACATTTCTTCTGAGGTATGTAAAATATGGCATTCTAAGACTATCACATTATTTCTAAGGTAAAATTGTAAGTTTAACCCCCCTCCCAAAAGAAATCTGGCATTATTTAAAATTTCAATAAAGTTTAAAAAGACTGGTTTAATCCAATAGGAATCCAGACTGGGTTTGATTGGTAATTGTTTGTACTGACATTACAAGTGGGTATAATCATAATTTTTTATTACTTTTAGCATACTTTATTATATTTTATTTTCATTTTCATTACTTTTGTCTTTCATAGAAAAGTTCACAAGCCAGTGAACTTAAAGGCATAAAGGAAACATTCATTTTTTAGAAGTTTGTTTTATAGATTCAATAGAAAAAATCAAATAAACTAAGAACAACATGTAGGTAGAAAATCTGAACTGCTAAATGATTTTCCTACACATGGAATTCCATTACCTTCAAATGATCCAGTAGCGAAGCGGGAAAATTCCATTTTGTCTTACGTTGCAATGATTGTAAGATGTAGGTACTTGGGAGCAAGTGAGAGGCGAAAGTGTAGTAAGTAGGTTTGATAAAGGACTTTTAGCACAATCCAGGGGCTCATAGACTAACCGGAGTTAAAAGACCAGAGGTGAACCAAACCTGAGCTAACAATCACTAGGGAGCCTTGTTAAAAATATAGGTTCATGGACCTCATAACTAGTGATTCTGATTCAAGGCGTCTTGTGTGGGACCAAAAAACAAAACAAAACAAAACAAAAAACCAAACCCATATTTTTAAACAAGTACTCCCAGATGAATCTGATGCTAGCGGTGTGCGGACCACACTTTGAGAAACACTGTGCTAAATCAAGCGATTTGCCACCCTGAATATCAGAGCACGGCTAAGCACTGAAAGCAAGTGGGGAAGCTAGAGGAGTTGGAGTATAGAAAGACATCAGGGTTTGACCGAAGGGAAGTCTGACTTGGTAACCTCAGAAACTTAATTCCATTAGGTAGAACTATATAAAATGGCCATCCCATGAGGTCCAGTCTATAAGTCCGTCTTTGACCGACGGAAAATGACCAAGTGTCATTTTCAGAATGACACTTGGTCATCCCCATAACCTTTCTAGGCTCATGTCCATCATCTGTTAAGTCCGTTCTAGTGCTTGAGGATTCTAGAACGTCCATGGCTAGAGCAGACAAGGACTGAAATTGGGAGCGTGGACGCACCCATCCCATTTCAGGTACTGAAAAGCAAGCGGTCAGAAACCAAGCCAGGAGTTGGGAACCAACGGCGGCAGAGGAGAAAAAAACAAGCAGGAAACTAAATTGATGCAAGATTCTCATTCCTAACTGGAGCAGCCTTCTGTGTCAGGCCCAGGTCACTCTCCCGGTTGTTTTTGGAACAGGAACCAATCTCCACACAACTTGAGGGGGTCCTGCAGGTGGAATTGGGTAATTGGAAGCAGCTGGTGCAGGTGAAAAGCATGAGATTAGGGGAAGTAGCCGTGGTTTTGGTCCTGATAGAAAACAAAGTCCTTTCTTGTGGGGGAAGCACAAGAGTAATAAACACACGCTACTAATGTATACATGGCACATTGCTTTTTATGTAAATGATGATTCTCAGATAGCTTGCAAACATTTACCTGAGTGTTTTGAACATTCCCACGATACACATCCTTGATTTTGGGTGAGGTCTATTCAAAACAACAACAAGAAAAAAAAAAAAACCGATTTGGCTGCAAATCAAACTGCAACCCTCATCATCCCTGTATCCGACCTAACACAAAATCCAGTGTGGGCAAGCCAAATGGTCATTTTATAGTACTTTTCCCCAACTTTGGAATTTAAAAGGAATCACTGTTGGAAAGAAAAGAAAATCTATAGAAGAAAATTGTATTTCCCTAATGGAAAAGCCATCATGATAAACATATATGCATATTATACTTATCCATCCTTTTATAAATATATCCAAGAGTGAGACTGTGGTTAATGATATGTTGCATTTTATATTAAAACCATTATGGATTGATATTTATAGATAAATTTGTAGTGGCAGTGCAATAATAATGTATTTTAGTAATTTTCCTCTGGTAAATCCATCTCTCCTTACAAGTTTTTAGCCTTTTGTTAAAGCAGTTTTTAGAAAGAAAATTGTCTTTAGGTTAAATCAATAGCCTCCTTCTCTTCAGTTTATAAATTGAGCATTTAATTTTTTTCAATTCTTTACTGAACTAAGTTTTGCTGAGCAATTGAAAGTCATGATTTCCTGCCTTCCAGAAGTCACAATTGAATACAGAAACAAACACTTGATTTCCTCATTGGCTCTTTTTGTTTCCTTAAATGAAGCAGGAATTTTGGTGCAATTTAGCTCCCACAAATCTGGACTAACTTAAGGAGGAATATGATTGAAGGTGCCTGGTATAGAGTATAGTAGGGAAGTAGTTCATTAGAACTCACTGAAGGGAGATTTGAGGGATGTTACAAAAAAGGGTAAATAGGAGAGAATAAAGTGTTCATCTAGCTGAAGATGTAGGCTTGACAGTATGAGAGAAATAAAGCAAATTACCTGGAACTCCCTTAAAAGAAGTGTTAGAAACCAAATTTAGTGGGGCATCTGGGTGGCTCAGTCCACTGGGCTTCTCTGACTCTTGATTTTGGCACAGGTCAAGATCAGGAGGTGAGATCAAGCCCCGAAGCAGGCATGGAGCCTGCTTAAGATTCTCTGTCCCTCTGCCTCTGCCCGTCCCTCATTCTCTCACTCTCTCTCCAAAAAAAAAAAAAAAAAAAAAAAGAAAGAAAGAAAGAAAAAAGAAACCAGATTTAGCATTTAAAGCTTCATAAAGTCTGGAATCTTGAGCTGATCTCTGAAGGTTACACAGGTTTCAGAAGGTTAAGGGGAAGAGAATGAAGAGTATGTGAAAATGCACTGAGCTAGAAATGTACAAGTTCTGGTGTGTGTGTGTGTTTCAAATCCACCTGTTTTATTGTACAACGTCTGTTTCAGGAAAGTTGGAAGAAACTAGTTTGGAGGGTTCAAGGAAGAGTAAAGAATGTTAATTGAGGAATTGAGATTGTAAAGAGCATTAAGAATGTGGAACAGAAGATTTTGGAGTTTACCCACTGTGTAATGAAAGGTGGAAGTTATGAACAAGGAAGCAATTGAATTAAGGTTTTCTTCAGAAATTCAATCTAGAAATGGTATTCTTGGTGGATTGGAAAGCGAAAATGGGAATCCAGGGAGCCATCTCTGGTGAAAGAAAACATTGATCCTAGGAAGTTTGGCTATGGTGGAGGAAGTCATCAAAGCTGGTGCCAAATTCAGGACAGTGGAGCCCACCAAGTCATAAGGAAGGGAAGAAACCAGTTGTGGATAAATGAAGATTTTCCTTAAATGGTTGTTGAGTTTTGAAATGATTAAACATTATTTACTTGAATAATTGAGCACTGATGATTTGCAAAGCATTTTGGAAAATGACCCCCTAAAGGGTGTTCTCTACCCCTTAGAAGCTCATGGTTTAGTGGAAGAAATAGCCGTGTTAGCAAACACTGTAGAACAAGATATACCATAAAATGGGAGAACTACCAGCAAAATGAGATGGGAGAAATATATGAAAGAGAGAAAGAGATCTTGGGAGAGAAGACAGAAGAACTGGTTTGAGCTAGAGTAAAAAGGTGGATAAGAAGGACTTAAATTAGTGGGTTCATGCTTCATCTGTTCATGCATTCAACAAAAATTTACAGCAAAAAAATTGCTAGACCCTGGCCATGGTAATAGAAAAGCAGAGTCTCCAGCTGACTTAGAGAGTGACAGGCACAAAGTCTAAGGGAAGAACCTCTGATCCCATGGAAATGGAGAAAAAAGTGAGGATGGAGGAAGTTGGTGGAAGATGGGTAGAGATGAACTAGACCAAGTGGGGAAAGAAGGAAAGCAGTAGGTCATGTTCTCTGAATGAAGGGGAACTTTAAATATTTAAGGAGATGGGAGATCTATATTTTAGATCTCTATCGAAGACATTGTTGGTGTATATTTGAGAAAGGTCCCAGAATACCCAAGTTAAAGCATTTATTTATGGATATGTTAGGCATGAAGGTGCATTTTAGATATTTGTCCAGTTGGTGGTAGCAGCCAGTTATAGGATATGTGGGATTGCTGAGTATGAGTATGAAGAAAGGATTGAGGTCTCAAATGGGAGTTATAATAACTAACATTTATTGAGTAAATACCATTATCCAAGCACTGAATTAACTCCTTTACTCCTCAAAACAACCCATCATTATTATCCTTTTTTTTTTTTTTTTTTTTTGGTATATATATACAGACAAAACAAGTTTTATCCAAGTGAATTGAAGCAACCTGTCCAAGGTCACACAGCTACCTAGTATTGAGATAAGATTTGAACCCAGGCAGGCAGACTCTAATCACCTCCAGATTACAAAACAGCTCAGACAGAAAAAGCCTGGGATAATTAATATCAAAGGACTTAAAAGTTACCATGGCAAAATTAAATGCTTCTGGGAGCCGAGCAGGTTGTGTAAAATGCCAAGGCTCAAGGGGTCACATGGTTAAGTGGCCAATACAGCTTCTGGAAGGGGGGGTCACAACCATCTCAGCTGTGTCTTGCCCCATGAAAAAATGAACCCTATGATACTAGATTTTTCAAATGTCAATAAAACCAGGGCGGAGGGATGGGTTTTTATATGAAATCACCCACTTTTTAAATGTTGGCAACTAATTTGTTTCCCTGTTGAACTACATTGTATGGTCTACCCCCACAAAACAAAACAAAACAAAACCCAAATATTAAACAAATGAAAAACACACGCCTGCTGCCCTGATAGAGCCTTGTGTTCGCCAGGAAGACAATTCTGATTTACAATAAAACCCTTCAGAGTCCTTATAGATACATATGTATATGTATTTTTTCTTGCCGTGGACAGAATTAGAGAATGTTTGAGTATAAAATGTACTACAGTTTCAAATGCAAGGTGAAAATTCGTACTTTTCTCCCATATTTCTGTAAGCAAAAATAGAAAAGCAGATGTGTTTTTTTTTCCTTCAGAAAATCAATGGGTGAAATGTTTGTTGCTGCCTACACTGTATCATCTACTCCGAGAATTTGACTGTTTATATAATACAAGCGAATCTAAATATGACATTTGAAGTCAGTCCTCCAAGTGTTTCCAAATATCCATATGCATTGCCTCATGTAGACTAAATAGTGAACTTCACTACAGTTGCTTTCAGTCCATTTTATCCAGAAAGAATTAAAATATTAGTGATCCTGTGGGTCCATTCTTAGGCTTTGTGAACACCAGTGAGAAACCCCTGCATTTATGAAGAAGTTTAATAATAATACAAAGCTATAAAGTTGTGCTAGTGCTTCAAAGGGAGTAACATCAAAAACTTGTGGAGAAAAGCCACGGGCAACCATCAACCCCAACACACACACATTCATGCACACACAAACACACATGCACACACACACACACACAGAGCTGGGAGACCTATTTTGGTAGAATGAAGCCTGGTTCACCAAAAAAAAGGGATAATGAGGCCATTTTTCATTATTTTCCCAGTGGATTTTTAAATAGTTACCTCATAAAATAAATAGTTTAAGTTTCCACATTACTTTTGCCTTTAATCTGTGCCTGTGATGCAAATAAATGAGTGGAGATTTTTATACTCTCCAAGCTTTATACAGAGGCAAATATATTAAAAAAGAACATCCAAGGTAGGTGTAATTTCTTACTGAAAAGGCGGCTTACCGGAAGCTATGGTTGATGGAGGGAAGATGCTTTATTAAAATGAATCTGGAAGTTGATTTATTTTTATATTTATTGTTCAGTTCTGTCCTGTTCTTCGTGATCTTGTCTCTGCAATGATACGTTTCTCTAGTAACTTGCACTTCATTTAAATGGAAGACTTTAAAACTGAACTGGGCTGCCCACGTAGAGAAATACACATTTGGAATATGGGTCCCTATGGAAAGTGTTGGACTCAAATGCTTCTGAGTGGAGCACCAGCAAGAAGAGTAGGGTGTTAAAAAGCAGCTCTCAACTTTTACGAATTTTTTTAATGTGCTGGAGTTAGAAATAGTTTCTTGTTCTTTTAAAGAGGCAACTGAATTAACCTGGCTATCTAGCTAATAAGCAGAAATAGTTCACCTAGGTGGATCTCTAATTATAGCCTCTGAACCTTTCAGTAAGTTTACAGCTTAAAACATCTGAGTGATTCTGTCTTTTGAAAACCATGTGAAGTTAGAAAGGCGGCCTAATTAAAACAAATCTTGGATAAACCACTTCATGGAGATACAAGTTTGATGGTTGGCTATATCAAAAATTGTTACCAGATGTTGTGCAGAGGCCTTAACAGTTTAAAGATCATGAGGGTTTTGTAGGGTTTTTTTTTTTGGGGGGGGGGTTGGTAACAAAGCAAAAATATTCTAATTGAAGTTGTCAGCAGGAGTGAGACTAATATGCCTGTATTTGATTAAATAATAGTTTATTTAACATTCAGTGTGGCCCAAAATTGGCCAAGACAAAAGTCAGAAAACATTTTAGCCAGAAGACTTACACAGAAAAACACAACAAACTGACAGCATTATCTAGGTGACTCGCAGGCACTGTGGTTTGATAATGTCTGTCTTTATCCTGTGACGGTCCATTATCCTTTGTCACATTGAATATACGCCACAGCAGTGCCTTAGAATCTGTTCTTTAATACATTTTGCATTTTCCAAAAAATAAAAAAAGTTAGGAGAGCAATGCAAATTTATTATTAGGCTTACTACTGAAACCTTGGGAAGCAAACAGCACATCTTTTTCCATTATATAAATGTAAACAGCTATATTTTTAGGAGTTACATGTTTTATATAGACTGCTGTTCTGACTCGCCCTGGGATATGAGCTGTATAAAACAGGAAAGTGTAAGACTCACATGGTCCTGTTACGACTCACAGGCACCTTTTCTTGATTACATGATAGGTGCACGTAACTACTTCCTTCCCCTTCGATGGACAGCTGTGCACCGCTCTCAGATGAAATGCAAAAGGGTCCTCCTTTTGAAGAATACAGAGTCTTGGCCCGTGCAGACAGTCCTTCTTATTGATTCGAGCCTCTTTCTCCTTTTATCTTCCAGTTCTCAGGTGCACACCTACCCTCCTCCAATGAATGGTGTGGCAGTGCTGCCTTGGTTTTTCCATAATAAAAGTTTCTAGACTTTTCTTTGACATAAACATTTAGGAAATGGTCCACATAGAATACTGGGGAGTTGATGCAATTTTAAAAATGAACTCTCTACATAGTGACCAATGCCTGGGCTATCATTTGCTCTCGATAGTACTCAGAGGTCTGGATTTTAAAAGTAAATTGCAGCTTACTCTATGGCAATTATGAGAAGACAACTACACTAGAGGGTCATTAATCATTTAAGCATTCAAATAAAACTAAATGTTTCTTTTTAGATCTAAAGTGCAGCCCATAACACAATTGAAATAACATTAATGGGAGAAGGGTATGAAAAGACAGAAAGCAGCTGTCGCTCTCTCCACAAGTGTGCCCTGGGCTCTAATCAAGAGAGTGAGACACTGTATACAGTAAGGGAGCGGATTCTTGTTGGTCTCCTTCGTTTTCTACCATCTTGAGCTTTCTCGGTTGAAAGGAAGTTAGGGTCGATGTTCGCACATGTCATAACACTGCAATTTTGGACATTCAGCAGAAGGGACCAATGACTGGAAGGTTTAGTTTTACAGCTGTTGCAGAGTAGTGTTTAAAAGTTGCTTGTTAGCTGCAAAGTGCTAATAATAACGTATACAGGGTACCAAATGTCCCCTGTGGCTAATGAGGAAAAACTAGGCTCTTTAAATACAACTTTTTCGTTATTAAAATAAATTTCAGTCTTACCAGTGATTTACTTTTAAAACAAACTTTGTAAAGACTTGATGAACACGACGCAGTTAACCACATTTGTCCTAGAAGATAGTATGGAAAATTACTTACAGGTCAATTGAAACACTAATGACTCCATCGTGTCTTTGCTCCGTTTGTCTTTGCCATTTTAACAAGTTCAGTTTCTGCCCATTTGATTCTCTTTAAACTCTCTTGGCTTTGTGACATGATTTTTGCTTTCATATCCATGTTACGTGTTCTAATTTATCTTGTTGGCATCACTGTAAACGGCAGTGCAGAGATCCTACCCCTTCTTTTCTAAAATAGGTGAAAATAATAAAAGAGAATGATAAAGTAACTTTGTTCAGTGAAAAAAGAATCCCAGGTAGAACCGTGCTAGAATGTGCATCTCCCAAATCCCAGTTTCCTGCATTTAGCATTACGCTGTGCCAGGAAATGAAAATCACAACACCACCATCCTGAAAGACTCACTGACGGCTTCTCCGTGCCCCAGGGGGGAATAGCCCCATTCCTAGTTTATAGAAAATGCGTGACTGAAGCTGCAAGGTACTCGTCATCCACACTCCTACACTCAGACACTTTGTTGACCGTCTAATTTGAGCAAAAGAAACACATCGAACGCTATCTCCACATGGGATTGAGACCATTTGGCTCCCTCCCGTCGAATGGCAACAAAAGACAAACCTAGAGTGCATTTTACTAGGTACTTAAATATCTTGAATAAAATTAACATTCGTTCGCCTTTATCATGAATACATGTTACGTTAGGTTGGATTAGTCACCAATCATTGTATATCGGATCATGTTTTAGTAATGTGTAAGATGTTCTCGGAGCATTTGTTTTATTACAAAACACAGTTTTGCTTAGAATCACCAGTGTGTAATGCTGGAAACTTGAGTAGTCTGAAAGTGAAATGATGAATGAAAAAACAAAGAAACAAAAAAGGAAACAAGGGATGGAAGGAGGAAGAGAGAGAAAGGAAGGGAGGAGAAGGGAGAGAGGAAATGTGAGTCTCAAAGTCAATGAGATTATGCCAGATCATCTGGAAAAAAAGAATGAACCATTATGGAAATGCAAGAACTGGAAGAGACCAGGATATCATTTGTTATTTACACACACACCCCCTTATATATAAATATATAAAGAAGAGACTGATTTACTGAACAGCTATTATGTGACTGGCACAGCACCAGATATTCTGTGTGCATCATATTCATGACCCTTCAGAATGATTAGCTTTTTGCTCTTTTTTTTTTTTTTTTTCCCTGAAGCATAACCTAGTAAATATCGATAGCTTTATTAGAGTACTTACCAGGTCTTTGCTTATATGGCTTCTCTGATGGTTGGTGAGCAACTTGAGACCTTGGGTCATGTCTTCTACAGCTATAGGTCTGTAATCATCCAGCATGGTACTGGGCACCAAGCAGGTATTCAATGAATGGTATTAAGTATTAATGAATAAGTAAGTGATGACAGATTCGTGTCACCTAATTATCACGTTCATTGTGCACAGGCCTTGGTTTTTATGCAATCCTGTGCGTGTAAGACTTTTTGGCACTAGATTTAGATGCTTTTGGCAATAACTAGGCCTTGTACTTTTATTTTTTAGACACTTGTACATCTTTTGGATGATATTGGCCTGCTTTCATTTAGAAATAGAAAAACATGCCAAGTTTTGGTATTTTAGTCTTAATACTCTTATGAGACACTTGATAACATTCATTTGTTAAGTTATAAGATGCTTTCAGTTTATAGGGGGAAATGAAAGTCATAGCTTTTCTTTACCCAAGAAGGAATATAGAAAGTAGTCTCAGACTCTCTTTGACTCTGAGTTATAACCCAAACTAGAGACATGCCCTGTGATGTAGAGAATTCAAACAAAAGACTATACCGCCTCTTTAAGGATGGGAAGAAAAGTTGAAATTGATAGTAACTAATATTTATAGTATAAATATGATCTAGGTCTAGACATAGGATCAGAAGAGGTATATATTCTTCTCAATCTGTTTAGATACCTCATTTGAAAGATGGTAAACCTTTCTTCTTGTTAATGTCATGTTCAGTATATCTAGAAGATAAAGATGGTACATTTATCTATAACTTATTTTTCTGACACAGGTGCCAATGGAAACAGTTATTGGCCCATTTAATACCTTCTGATATTTGACACAGGATAGTAAGAACATTCTTGCAGAAAAAAATCAGATGCTACCTTTGTCATCACTGTGACTAGCGAAAAGGTCTGTTTGTCTTTCAAGTACATGTAAACCTTTAGAAGAGTTCTCACATGGGCTGGACACAAGGGCTGTTATTGTGAACCTTCTAAACATATTCTGTATATTCACTGTGAACTAAGGAAATGGGATTGATTGAATCTCAAAGAGATGACCATGGAATGGCACCTGTCATTGGGGGCATCGTTGCTTTTTGTGACAATAAGCTTTTACCACATTCTTCTAAACAGACTCTTGGTGGTACAGTGGTCATTATACTACCTCCTCATAGTGTGGCTTTTGTAGAAAAAAGAAAATGGCATGGATCAATTCTTTCAAGAGAGTTACATGAGAAGAGTAGATAATGATGGCCTCTTTCAAGGATTATTCAAACCACAGAAAATATTAGGTGGCATGGTTGGCCCACTCAGATGTGATCAGTGGTACTGTTAGTACAGATACTTTACTTACTAAAAGATCCCTCTTCTGGAAAGATAACATACAGAAGAGTGTGGAGGATGGGTGGTAGTAGAAGAAACGTATTGGTTTTTTTAGTCTCATTTTTTAATATCTAGTTCAGATGAAACTGATTTTGCCCAAGAGTCAGAGCTCAAGTGTGTGCCTTTTTTTGTTACACAAACTGGGAGCTTATGAGAAATATTAAATCTCCGGTCCCATCTCAGACCTACTACATAAAAATCTACATTTGGATGAGAGGTAATTTGTAACTCACATCAGAGAAACTACTCTAGGCCTAATAAACCAATCTAGGCATTCCATCATATATCCCATCTGGCCATAGTAGGACAGGGGCATGCCTTCAGTTAGGACAACAAGGCCCTACATGAGGACATTGTACTGAGCTATCAAGAAAGAGGACTCACTGTTCCCCCCTCACTTGTTCAATCAACTGTATGGCCCTAGATGTCTAAAGGCCATTTTGCCAAGCAGAGAGAAGGTGTATGGATAGAACTATAGTTAGTGCAGTGAGCACATATAGCAGACGGGGAGAAGTTATACTCTCAGGATACCCCTTGAATCTTGGTTAATCTGTGCCTAAAGTCAGTGTTTCCTGGTTTTTCATTGGCAGGAGTCAGAAGATTTATTCTCACGTTAATCTAGTTTGGCTTGTATTTTCTGCCATGAGCAACTGAAAGAAACTTAAAGTTACAGTGATAAGTAATGATTGAAAGTGTGTTCGAGTCCTCCCACCTTCTTGCATGGGCTCCTTGGCCGCATGTGTGAGAGGGTGTGTGCACGTGTGTGTGAATGTGTGTGTGTGTTTCACATTTCTTGTTTGTTGTAGCATTTAGAAGCCGAAGAATCATAAAAATCTTAGTATTTAGACATGTCTACTTTCTTGCATCATTCTCTTAATTGCTTCATGTATATTTACCTTACCTCCCCTCAAAATTATAAACACTTCAAAGGCACTGAACTTTCCTTACATGAGGTGATAATTTAAAGTAATAAGACGTTTATAAATAAACATACCAGAACTTATTACCAAGTGAGTGTAGACTTTCAAAACCACCACCTGAGGAAGCTGCCAATTTATTCAGGTTTTGCTGACTTTGGAGAGAACATTGTTGTAAGTCTTTAGAATAATGATCAGCACCAGTTTTTGAGCCGTGAGATCATGCCAGTGATCTGCTAGTTACGTCTAACTTTTACTCAAAGTGACACTGCTGAGACTAATACTCATTGTGGTAAACCCCCTTCAGTCCCGACTGACTAGCCTTCAGCCCTGAGTCCCAGATCCACCGGGTGCCCCAGCCGCTCCCTGAGCAAATCCCTGGAACCTAGCAGGGAAGGGGTAGCACCTGACCTCCTAGAGGGTCCCAGACTCTGCCCCTGCACAATAGCCAGTGCTGTTCCTGACTCCTTTCAGTCACTGTCCACATGCCATGCTCGTTGGTCATATGCATTGCCACCCTTGGGTCCTACCTAAGTGGTTCTGCCGTCTTCTTCATCAGTGTTCCTCTGAATAAATGTTGCTTTCTTTCAGAAATGAGATCTGTCCTCCAGAAAAGTAGATTTCCTATCACTGAGAGAACCAAAGTAATGAATATTGTCAATATATACCTCTGAGAAACTTGGGAAGAAGTTTGCGTTTAGAGTCAGAGGGCTTGTCATCTTTGTATAACAGCAAGTGATTAGCAGTTGCATTTAAAAATTACAGATGAGGGGCGCCTGGGTGGCTCAGTGGGTTAAAGCCTCTGCCTTCGGCTCAGGTCATGATCCCAGGGTCCTGGGATCGAGCCCCGCATCGGGCTCTCTGCTCAGCGGGGAGCCTGCTTCCTCCTCTCTCTGCCTGCCTCTCTGCCTACTTGTGATCTCTGTCTGCCAAATAAATAAATAAAATCTTTTAAAAAATAAATAAATAAATAAAATAAAAATTACAGATGAATAACTTGTAATTGTTAAGTAAGCAAGAGCGTGTTTCTTGGGCTCTTCAGTGTCTCTTAGTGACTTGAGGTTTTGATTTCGTGGGAAGCAGAGAATCTTTATCTCTTTCCTGAAAGAAGAGAAGAGGCAGAGTTTATAGAGCAGTGAATTCCTGAGGGAGAAGATCCTTCCTTTATTGATGAGATATCAGGCGTTTAGGTTGTAAGTTTTTTCCTTTCCTGCCTGCTATTCTTACAAGCCAAGAAGATTTCAACAGGTAATAAACATTCAAAGAAGTAAAGGGGTGCAGAAGGCTGTGCATTGGTTGCTAAGGAAAATCTAAATCAACTTAGAACGAAGCTAAAGGAAACCAATGTTTATGGCTTGGACGATAATGAATTTTAATTGCAGTTCTAATGGAAAATTATACCAGCATTGCCAAGTTAAAAATTATATATTTATCTAATAATGAAAGCAAGTCCAATCGTTTAAGCTATGAGCTGAAAAACATATTTTCAAAATAAGAATTTTTGTAAATTTTTCACTATTAAAGCAAAACCTCTCTGCTGATGTTCTGGGATTACATTATAATAGCATATTGCATAGTAAAATAAAGTAGAAGTTGCAAGTGAATAGTCTGCAGAGTTTGCTTTGAAATACGAATTTCAGAACTAGAAGTAGAAGACCAAATATTTTTAAAATGTTGTTATATCTTGGACTACCAATACTACATTTCCCATCACAGGTTTGTCTAAAATTTTTTAAGTAAAAATAAACCATTTAGAATCACCCATGTAAAAATATATGTGTGTATACACACACACACACACACACACACACACACACATGCAAGGGTGAATGTGAACACGTATCTCCTGGGTTAATTGCTGTGCTGTGTATGGACATTAGGATTCTCAAGTATTAACAGCAATAGAGGACTTGGTGTGATACAACGATCATTTTTAAATAATCCTAAATCTACTCAAGTTGAAAAGATTCTGACAGCAGGAGCTTTAAACAACTGCCCTGAGCAAAATAGACACTGCTTTCTTTTAAAGTTGAAAAGGAGAAAGGTAACAATTATCCCTGAGACACTGGAAACAGAGTTGTCTGATTTTTTTTCCCCCCAAATGCCTTCACTTCTTATAAAAATAACAGTGAGCTTGGGTTGTGTTAGACGATGGTCGACCTATCAGAAGCAGAGATCGGATAAACAGATCACTAATACAGTAAAAGTATAATTGAAATTAAGAATAGTCTCATATGTGCTTTAGTACTGCGCTACAAAATTTATTATTTGTCTAAAGTACTTACAGAATTTTAAGTCAAGATGCCATTTGGAGCCAAGGTACAAAAATAACACTTAAGCCTAAGTACCTCTGCAAGATTAAACTTGATAGGGAATTGAGTAAGGGTAGAAGCCGTGATTATTAAATGCCGAGCCGTTCCCCCTTCCTACTTCATCTGTTAATCCAGTGTGGCTTTTTATCAAGAGGGTTCTCAGTAAGACCAGTATTCCGGTTCCATCAAACTATTTATTTAGTTGCTATATTAAATAGAATCTATCTCGAGGTATTTTTAGCATAGATTAAAATTCCCAATGTGCCTGCAAGTTATTTGCTCCATAAGAGATTTAGAAAACTTTTTCCCTGAAATTGTCTAACTTAATCTCGATTTATATTTAGTTTTAAAAAAGTAAAATTCTAGAGAGAGCCTGACTAATCAGACTTGAAACATCCTGCCATTTGCAACGAGCACATAATGGCATCCACTCAGTGGTAGGGGATTTGAAGATCAGAACATTCAAATGAATTTCTTCTCCATTTTAATAATCATATCTCCTTATGTTAATGAACTCAGTTCATAGTGACTATTTTCAAATTCTCTCTACATCATTTCTCTAACTGGCCACAAATGTTTGTAATACTTCAGTGTTCTCTGAGTTTCAATATGACTCGCTGAGATAGGAACTCATATTATTTTTCCATTTCTGATGCCTCCCTCCCCCCACTGTTACCAAAGAATAGTCGTGTTTTAGTAAATCAGTCTATTTTCATGCTTAAAAAAAAAAAAAAGTCAAGTTCAAGAAAGAATAGCACAGCTGTTCAAGATGTCATATCTTATAAAACAAATCTATTAGGAGGGTCAAATTCTGGAAGGGGTCAAGCTAATGGTATAAGTGGAATAATTTGGTCATTTTCTGAAATTTGTAAACCTACTAACATAAAAGCTCAGCATTAGATCAGCTAATTAGCTAAACCTCTGCACTAATGGTGATTTTCTTCTTCTTTAAAAGTTAGGACTTTTATGTATAAGGCTCTCTTTACCTTTTTTGGGGGGGGGGGGTAACGTGAATTGCTTTGAATTTTAGTCTGGTACCAATCAGTCTATTCTGTTTATTTCTGAATTATTGCCTTCCTTTGGGATGAATTTAAAAGAATAGGACTGTTTCCATTTTTATAATGACAAGGAAATGTACATATGGACACACTAAGTATATATATACATACATGCAATGAGTGAAATAAAATATTATAAAGTAGATAGAAAAAGAGGGATGATTGAAGTCAGATCTAGCTACTTAACCTTCAGAGAGTACAGTTTTTTGGAGCATGTAATATCTGTAAATGTTTTTTAATCCTACATAAGTTATTCCTTTTTCATGAAATGCTGCCTGCTGCTTTTTTTAGTTTCATTGATTCATTGATTCTGTCGTTACACTTTTTATATCTACTTTTCCTCAGAGATATTTTACTTTCTAGTTAGATATAACCCCTTATTTGGGAAAGATGTGTAACTTTTTTGTTTTGTTTTTTTTTTAAAGTAAACCCTTTAAAATATAAGATAGTCCCCCTCTGAACTTCTTAAATTTTAAACTGAAAGACCTAGAATTCACTTTTATGAAAGGAAATGTGCATGCAAATGTGCATATACATATTTTAAGTGTATGTTTACATGTTACTGTATTATGTGTGCATATATATGTATATATGTGTATGTATTTTAATAAAACAGGATATCAAATTCCAAATATTTGCTTATGAATATAAATTTACAGCCAGCACCCAAAATTAATTTTTGTACAGAGGTTTCTAAATCTTGATCTGTATAAATCTAAGTGGATCAACTTTGTGTAGTCTATGAATTAAATATCCATCATCATATTTTATGACAATGTATTAATCTGTGTGATCGCACTATATGAAAAGAAGAAAACTAGCTAGAATGAGTAATATTCATAAGGGAACTTGACCTACCTAGCATTCTTTTATGTTTTAGAAAATGCCAAAGGATACAGTTTCCTTCCCCAAATCTCCACTTGTGTTTTAGGATGAGACATGTCTCTTTGATGGACTGATGAGTAAATAAGTCACCACCTAACTGGTTTATTTATGTAATGAAATCCTTCAAGGTCTTTTGGAACACAAGCAAACGACATAGAATAGAAGAGAGAGGGGAAGAGAATAGATAGTATTTTCAAGCGCATAATTGATGTGATAAATTTTAAGACAGTCACCTAAATGCAAGAGAGTTTTAGGATCATTTTTCATCCTCTTTTCATGTTGCAAAAATAGAAAAAAATAAGAGCTTCTTTGCATACGTTTTATACATATGTGCATAAATAAGTAACTCTAGATAATTGAATGATATACATGTATATACATGCCAAAATCTTATTTATTCAGTATTTTCTAAAATCTAATATCTTTTGATACTCAGTATCTTTTGAAACTAAGAGAGAAAGGAAGTCTTTAACACTCATTGAATTCCTGATATATGTCAAGCATAGCATTCAGTATTCTCCCATATATAATTGTATTTATGTTAATTGAGTGTGTAAGTGAATGGAGAGGACTCTAACACAGTAATAAAAACAAATCATACGTTCTCGATGTCTTAATTTCCACCTATCAAAATCAGTAATTATTAGGCTGACATATAAGACACTCTCCTAGGTACTCTGTTCCTTCATTTCTTTTTTGGTCTTTTATACACAGTTAATTATCTTTCTTCTCCACTCTTCAGGAAACTCTTGGGATTTTTTTCTCTTTAATTTTAACAACATCGCCAGTATTTTAGCCCTTTATAAAATATGAAATTGTTTTAATGAAAATAAAAGCAACTAGCAACATCTCACTACATGTCAGTGATAAAATGCTGCGTGGATTTGTGTGTGTGTGTGTGTGTGTGTACATGTTTATATATATGTATATGTACTGTCACTTCGATATATATACATATATATGCATACACAAATACACACATCAACATATGCCATTTCTACTAGTTTTGCAGATTGCTCACAAGCTCAAGCAAAGTCCATTTCTTTTCCCTCCTGCTATATAATATAGAGTCTAAATATGATGCATGACTTACTAATTTTATTTTGCATTTCACAAAAGTGAAACTGTTTTCAATCTAAGTCATATTTTTGGTAATGATGACTGCCACATGTATTTCATGAATAAAGCTTCATTTAAGGTATAATCTGCTGATCATGATGTGTGTGTGGTATGTGCACACACATGTATATTTTAACACAATGTTTATTTTTTTTTTAAAGTTTTATTTATTTATTTGACAGATAGAGATCACAGGTAGGCAGTGAGGCAGGCAGAGAGAGAGAGGAGGAAGCAGGTTCCCGGCTGAGCAGAGAGCCCGATGTGGGGCTCGATCCCAGGACCCTGGGATCATGACCTGAGCCGAAGGCAGAGGCTTTAACCCACTGAGCCACCCAGGCGCCCCTAACACAATGTTTATTGAAATCCACAGAATCCTGTCTTTTGATAGAGATCAATTCAATTAAGCTATCATTAGTTAAATGCCTATGTGCCATGTACTGATAATGCAAAGATTGAAAGAAAAAATGGGCCTGCTCCTTAATAGCCCCAGTCCCCTGGAAGTGACTTGCGTCTGTAAATAATTGGAAGCTAGCACTCTGCCTCCTCTACCTAAATGCTGAGAAAGCAGAGCCATTTGATGATTTAAGACAAGTCAATATATGAGAAGCTAAGGCAGAATTGGCATTCTAATGTTCACACTGACACCAAAGTACCTCTTATGAAGAAGAGTAGTTTTTGATGTATGTGGGGTAAATTTGTAAATGTGGAATAGCACAGGAAAGCAGCTAAACTGTTTTGGGTTTTTTTTGTTTTTGTTTTTGTTTTTGGTTTTTGGTTTTTGGTTTTTTTTTTGATCTCTGCTTTTCTTTTATGTGTGTTTTTAATTTCAGCTTCTCTATGAATCTTTTTTTTAATATTTTTAAGAAGTTGATAGTTGATGGTATTTGCCGCCTTTCTTTTTTTCTTTTTTTTTTTTAATTCATATTACTCCACAACAGGGAGAAATGTTTCTTGGAGGCAGATCACTTCAAAAAATTAATTTGAGGTCACTTCTTTCTTTAATATATTTGCATCTTCAGCAAAGATTATGAATAGTGCAATCGTGGTTGTCTAGGGAAAAAATAATGCTAACAGAAAAGTAATGTAAACATGAGGCAGTCAGAGGAGAAGAGAGTTTTAGAAAAGTGAGTTGCTGTGTTTTATTTTCAAAGCTCCTCTCATGAAATAAAAGCTCACTCCCCAGGAGTTTTGTGTCTCAGGCTGTGCTGCCAGGCCTCAGTATTGGTTTCCTGATACTCTGCTCGATGGACAGAATGTCACAGTACGAAATGATTTTAACTGTGCCATTTGGTAGGAGTGACTGAGGGGTTGTCTCGAGAGTCCTTGATGCAATGAGGTAGTTCTTGCTTTGGTATGTGATACCGTGTGATTAACAAACTCCAGATCACACAGAGAACTGGGTCCGAGTCAGGTTATTAAGAGCAGTTCCCTACTCAGGACGAGGTATTGCCTTGCGCTGATATGGTCGTACTGGAGGGGAAATATATGTATATAAAAACAAAGACAGTCATTGCTTTCTTCTTGAGCAGCTGCAGCCAGTCCCACTAATGGACGAGCAAAAGCAGAAACCGGCAGCACAAGGTATGTGTTCGTTTTTACAGATGGTACTGCAGACAAGTTGGTAATGGAAAAGGAAGTCGTGTACGTGAGCTATTTGAATGTGGCGGGGTTGGGGGGTTGCGGCAGGGGGACAGCCCTGTTACAGTGCTTTCCTGTATAATTGACTGTGTGAGTTACTGAAGAAGCAGTTTTCCCATGAAAGATTTCAGTTATTACAAAATCACATCATGATTGTTAAGGCAATTCATAATTTCAACTTGTCTTTTTAAAATAATGTTATTAAAACTTTAAAAATCAGCTTAGATTTCCCTGTCTGCACCGTGCCTCTATAATGAAATTCTCTGCTCAAGTTTGGTTTTACCCCTAGCAGGAACAGAATCCTCATTTAAAGATACATCTTCAGTTTGAACAATGACATAACTTACTAGGCACTTATTTTAACCGTTGGAGAGGTGGATTTAAACACCTACGACTTCATGTGTCCCAAGGAAGTACAAAACTGAGTACAAATGAGACAACATTTTTTTTTTATTTTTATTTTTATTTAAATCTTTTTTTTTTTTAAAGATTTTATTTATTTATTTGTCAGAGAGAGAGAGGGAGAGAGAGCAAGCACAGGCAGACAGAATGGCAGGCAGAGGCAGAGGGAGAAGCAGGCTCCCTGATGAGCAACGAGCCCAATGTGGGACTCGATCCCAGGACGCTGGGATCATGACCTGAGCCGAAGGCAGCTGCTTAACCAACTGAGCCACCCAGGCGTCCCACAAATGAGACAACATTTTAAAAGAATTTTATAGATTAAAAAATTAACTGAAGTTCAGGTTTATGTCTCTTAGGTTTTTTTTTTTTTTTTGGATTTAGGTCCTAGAGGATGAAATAATAGAAGAAGTTTTCCCAATCGTGTCTTCCCAAGTATTTAGTCCAAATGGCATATTGGGTATCCAAGTCTCTTGTTGGCACACATTGCCAGATTTTTAACATGGTTCTTAGTTATTTTGAACTTCAGTACATTTAACTGTATTTCCGTAATTTGTATGCTGCTCAGTGGAAATAAACAGCAATGACCATCCTTCTGCTGAGCAGACGACATGCTATGTTTTAACATCTGATCTGTACTGTACCCTCTCAACTTGATAGCCTGTAAAAGGTGTTTAGAGTGGGGCGCCTGGGTGGCTCAGTGGGTTAAAGCCTCTGCCTTCAGCTCAGGTCATGATCCCGGAGTCCTGAGATCGAGCCCCGCATCGGGCTATCTGCTCAGCAGGAAGCCTGCTTCCCTTCC